>NC_025997.2:125199488-125499879 GCF_000442705.2 Elaeis guineensis | reverse complement strand
GTTTCTTCATCTGGTTGAGCTGTGGATTGAGGACGATTGTTCTCTTCTTTTTGACTTCTTCCTCTTGATATTGTTTCATACTCAGCTCATGTGTCATTAATGATCCAAGAAGCTCTTCCAAGGTAGGATGTTTAGATCTTTGGCTTCTTGGATAGCGGTCACTTTGGCTTCTCCGAGTTCTTGGTAAGGATCTGAGAATCTTTCTTACAAGCTCACTGTTAGAATAGGACTTACCAAGACTCTTTAAACCATTTATAATATCAGTAAAGCGAGTAAAATTTCAGTTATAGACTCATCATGCTCTATTTTAAACAATTCATATTTATGCACGAGCATGTTAATTTTGGACTCCTTTACTTGATTAGTTCCTTCATGGTTACTTCTAATCTATCCCATATTTCTTTAGCAGACAAGCAAGTTGAAATGCAATTAAATTCATTAGCATCAAGAGCACAATATAGAACATTTATAGCTTTAGCATTTAGTTGGGCCATTTTCTTATCAACCTCATCCCATCTTTTTCGGATTTGCTGATTCCACACCATCAATAATTTTAGTGGGTGTGTGAGGGCCGTTTACTATGATACTCTACATATCATAGTCGAGTGCTTGAATGAAGATTTTCATCCGAGCTTTCCAATAGGTATAATTGGACCCATTGAAAAGTGGAGGTCGGTTAGTGGACTGCCCCTCGGCTAGAGAAGTGTCACCTTGAGTTGCCATAGATCTTTAGCTCTTTGATTGGTTAGATCAAAGTAGGGCTAGAGCACCGGGCTCTGATACCACTTGTTGCCCAGCTATGCAACCCAAGAGGGGAGGGTGAATTGAGTTTCTAAAAATTTTAACCTTAACTTATATCTTATGAAAATTGTTTAACAATAGCTAAATAACTAAGCAGAGTATGGTTGATTCAAGGCTAATGGTTAAATGCAAGAATGTAAGAGAATAAAGAAGAGCAATTAGGCACAACACAAACAAACAGGATTTATTACGGTTCGGTGCCAACCTTGCACCTATATCCACTCCCCAAGCTCCTACTTAGGAATTTCAATCCACTAACTTGTATTCAACTTGAATACACTCATCGAAAACTCCGACTCTAGCTATCCCAAGCTAGTCCACTTATTTTTCGGGTACAAGCCAACCCAATACACTCTGATTCAAAGTTCGGATCAACCTTCCCTTATTTTGGAATCCTTCCAAAATAAAAATAATAACTCAAACAGAGTATAACAATCAATAGCACAGAAAATACAAAAGAAGCTCCTTTAATGAGCGAATGAGGCTTTAAATACACTTTACTCAAAGAGAAGAGAGCTCTTTTCGATTTTCTCAAGGTGGTTGGAGACTTGAATGAGCACTTGAGGAGTTGGTGAGCTTGAATTAAAAGCTTCTTGAAAGCTTTGAGTGAGCTCTTGCTTAGGGCTGAAAAGTATGCTTGAAATCCTCTTTTCAAAAATCTCTCTTTGATGATTCCCACCTTTTTGTCCCTTTTTTATAGCTTTAAGGAATGGTGGAGAGCAATCTGGGCTGAAATAGAGCCGTTAGTTCACATTAAATGAGCATTAAATGCACTTAAAATGGGTTAAAAACTAGCCATTGTGGAACTTTTCCGTCACAGAGGTTGACTCATGGGTCGACTCATGCTCATGAGTCGACTCATGGGATCGACCTCTGTGGAAAACAGCAGAAAACAAAGGTTATGTAATTTTGGCTTAAAAACAGCAGAGGTCGACTCATGGGTCGACTCATGCCTGGGGGTCGACCCCTGGGGTCGACTCACAGACTGTGCCAGCTAGAAAATCTGCGTGCCAATCAGTCTTTTGTGCCATGAGTCGACTCATGGGGTCGACTCAAATTTTCAAACATGGATATCTTTCAAAATACATGTCCAAAAACTATAAAATTTTCACCAATGGATCACAAATCTTTTGGTCTAGCACTTGATGCTTTCAAATCAGAATTTGATAAAATTATGATTTTGCCCCTGAAATGCAATAAGTCTTTTTCAAGCGAAAATTATTAGTAACCCCTTCAAATACTTTATAATCATCCAAATCAATCCAAGGAGCAACGAACCCAATTAATATTAAATTAAATTAAATATAATTTAATTTAATTTAAATTAATTAAAACTTAATTCATAATTAATTAATCCTAACAGAATTATAATATTTACAATTAAGTTCCTACACTAATAATTAGCAGCTGCCAAAACTGTAACAATTATAAATTAGTAGTTTCTAAAATTCAAACTATCAATCCGATTGATAATTCGAATATGATCCAAGCTATTAATCAGGTCATGCTCTTTTTGTGTATGACCCCTCAGGTTCTATTCTGTCTGGTAGTGAGACATACCGTGATCTCCATCACAGTATCATCGAAACTCTTTTCGATGGGCTGAAACGATTCCAACTCACCTCAACAAAGATCGTTGATCCGAAAATGATCTTAATGAGTTCTCACGATCCTCCAGTGATGCCTAGCAGTATGTAGTTGCAACTCAGCAGAACAAAAAAATAAATTCTTAGGTGTAGTTATCATGTGATACAATCCCTCTATCGTGAGTCTCGACTTGATGAAGGTCATAGAGAACTCATCAAATCCCATCTTCAGTCATATGATAGATTGGCTCGACTCAAATTCATCTGTGAATTTTGTGAAAACTCTTTTTCAGTATTCACACTTACTCTGGTCAGACATTTTTCGAACTCAGTCTTGTGAATCGTATAGGACTTCTCCTTTTCTACCAAGGACGATAGATTCCATCTAGGTGCATCTTACTCCAAATAGCGAACCTGAACCTACAATAGCCAATATACATAGCAAGGATCCAAATGTCTCGGATCCAAGGGAACATACAGTTAAACTAAGTAGTCTCGTTGCGAATAGCCAACAAATCGTAGGTCAAAAGATCAATCATACCATTGCAGCATCAAGAAAATTATTGATGAGTAAATAGACATCCAAGTAGCTTTTCGTATTGATCACGCTCAGTACAAGTTGTTCTCTAACAACCACCCACATTCTCACCCCAGTATCTCTATACCGCAGACTTGAGACTCATCTATCCTAAAGAAAGGTGATCTGTATACCGATCTTGAATAGATTGATCACTATCCTCCATGATGATTCTTCGATCGAAAGTATTTAAAAATTAACCACTAATAATGTATGTCTCAAATTCTCAACACCTTGAGAATATACAAAATCATCTTTGTTAATTTCTAAGATAAATTATGGACACATAAGACATGATTGGTTATAAAGATTGCCTATGAAGTACAAAATATGTCCTAGAGAAAAGTACGTGTCAGCCAAGATTGGTTTCTAGGGTGCATGGGAAGAACCCTTAGCTCCGACGGACGGCAACAGCAGCGTCGGAGAAGCCCATGACAATGGCGCGGATGGCAACGACGGCAGCAACGGTGGACATGCGCTCATCGGTGGGGAGAGAGGGGGGGAGACCTCGGAGAGGGAGAGGGGAGAGGAAGATCTCGGTCGAAGAGAGGAGAAGGGAGAGGGGAGAGCTCGGAGAGGGGAGAGGGGAGAGGGGAGAGGGGAGAGAGGGTTTCGTGCGAAGGAACATCGAGTTGACGTCTAATTAATGCAGAACTATTAGCGACAAAAATATTCATCGCTAATACTATTATTAGTGATGTAAAATTATTTTCATCGTCAATAATTTCTGCCAAAAAAATTTTTCACTAAAAAATTTTTTTTCTAAAAAACATTCATCCAAAAATAAATTATTAGCAATGAAAAAAAAAATTATATCGTTAATAAGTCTATTACTGATGAAAATCTAGTTTTCGTTATTAATAAATATCATCCAAATTTTTTTTTCCTCTAATAATTTTTTCTTCAAAAAAATAAAAAAAAATATTTTTAAAATAATTTTTCAACAAAAACACCTTTTCATCGCTAATAAATTTTTTTCCATTAACAAATTTTTTGTTCATAAAAATTGATTGAAATAATATTTTTAAAACATAGTTACCAATGAAAAATAAATTTACATCCCAAAAATATTTTCATAAAAAAATTTATAAGAAAATTTAAAGATTATTTGTGATAAAAATTAATTTTACATTATTAATAATTAAATATCTTTCCAATAATAATTTCATAAAAAATTAATTTTAGATTTTTTCTATCAAGAAAATTTTTCATTCAAAAAATTTAACAAAAAAAATGATATTAAAACAATATTCATGATGAAAAATAAAATAATTTTTTTTGATCTAAAAAATTTTTGGTTTAAAAAAAAATTCAAAATAATTTCATCAAAAAAATTTATTTTTTATTAGTCAAAAAAATTTTATATAAATAGTTAATTTATGATTTTTTCTCTAAAAAAATTTTTTTCTTCAAAAAAAATTACGTACATAAAAAAATAATTATGATGAAAATTTTAATTTACGTCATTAATAATTATTAAAAGAATAACTCTTCGACTTTCGCAATGGAATAGGCACTATGGGAGATTGATCGCTTTGAGATCTTCGATCTTCAAGAAGCTCAGAGTACGAGAATATCACGATGATTTTGAGATTATGAGAAAAATCCATCAAGATTGAGATTTGGAGGATATGATAGAGACAGAAAGTTAGAGGTCCAGAAGTTCGTATATTGCATGCATGTAAGGACTGAGCTTGAAAAATTTATTAGAAATTATGTGAGCATCAAAGATCTGGCAATTAACCAGAATAAAAGTAGACCTGTGGATAGTGTAAGTTATGTTATAAAGCACAAACTCATATTTATGTTTTGTATTGCTAAAAAAATGAGTGCTCGTATTGTTTGTCTTCTCATGATTGAAACTCCTACAGAGATACATTTGAGCGTCGATCGATGTGAAAAGTGCGGTATCTTTCGAGATCGTGAAAGTCATGCTAGAATGTGTTGTTTAGCCATATGATTTTTACATGAAAGGAGACTCCTTTCATACAGCTTAAGGTAAACACTCCATAAGAAAAATTCATTGATATCACTAGTAACAGTGACAGCGATGAACAGATGAATTGTACGTCGTAAATAAATATATAGCTTATTTTATTTAAAAAGATCTATTCATTCTAATCTACGAATATCACTCACTTTCATATAATTTTTTCATACAAGAAGTTCAATCTGAATCATAACTCATATTTGCTTCTTTATCATGTAAAAGGACAAAAGATGTATACAGCTGCTATAAAAAATAGATGCAGTTGTCCTATACAAAATCAAAAATTTAAATTTTATAATTTTTTTAAATTTTTAATTTTTTTACATATTGACGATGAAAATATTTTCATCATAAATAAAAGTATTTACAATGAAAATAAAAGTTCATCGTAAATACTCGATTATTTAAGAAGAAAAATTTTTATCATAAATAATAAATAATTTTTAATTTTTTAAATTACTAATTTTTTTAAATATTGATGATGAAAATATTTTTATCATAAATAATCGAGTATATTTATGATGAAAATATTATTTTCATCATAAAAACTATTTATTTATGATGAAAAATTTTTGTCACAAATAATGAGCAACTTTTAATTTTTTTTAATTTTTAATTTTTTTAACTATTGACGATAAAAATATTTTTATCGTAAATAATCAAGTATTTATGATGAAAATTTTTTTCATCATAAAAAGTGTTTATTTATGATAAAAAAAATTTATCGCAAATAATGAGTAATTTTTGATTTTTTTAAATTTTATTTTTTTAACTATTTACGATGAAAATATTTTCATCATAAATAATCAAGTATTTATGATGAAAACTTTTTTATCATAAATACTCATTTATTAATTATGGAATATTTTTATCATAAATAATTTATAATTTTAAATTTTAAAATTTTTTTATTTTTTTTAAATATTGGTGATGAAAATATTTGTATTGAAAATAATCTTATTTCTGATGAAACAATATTTTTCATCATAAATATTTAAATTATTTACATCAAAAATATTTTCATCGTGAATATTTAAAAATTTAAAATTAAAATAAATGATGTATTATTTATGATGAAAATATTCATCGTATATATTTATGATGGAATAATTTTTTCATTGCTGATAAGCAACTATTTGTAACAAAAAATTATTTTCATCATAAATATTTTATTATTTTTAATTAATTTTATTTTTTATCATAAATACAATTAGTGACGATGAAAATATTTACATCACAAATAATTTCGTTACAAAAACATTCTTTTCTTGTAGTAATCCAACACTATGAATCCTTCAAATCTTCCCAATGTAATGTCTCAATGAAGAAATGTAGTCTAAGACATCACATTTCTTGACTTATAATAAATGTAATTAACTTGATGCCCCCCTAATGTGCCGAGGGAAATTTTGTTGAGGTTTGGTTCCATGGCTTTCATGTGAAATGCTAAATGCACTCCCTTGTAGCGATAGGAGAGGAGAAATATTTTGGCATGAGGCAGGTCGGTGGAGAGAATGGGCTCATTTTCAAAAGTTGACTTTGAATTTTATCTTTCATTTGAGAGTTAAAATACAAGAACAACACGATATGTTCAAGAGTTCAACAAAAAGATAACGAGGCTCTAGTTTGATGGAAAAACTTGTAGCAACATAGAAAAATTTTAAACACCTACCTGCAATCTCTCCCTACTCTCCTATTTTAGCGGGGACCTAGGGCACCAAGGAAACACACCCCAAAATTCAATCCTAGCATGTATTTAGTTCTATATTAGTTGTGTACTAGAAAGATCTTTAATATTTATATCTAGTGAAGGAACCTAAATAATATTTTTTTAGTTAACTCTTTTAACTGAAATCCTAGATCCTCACAAATGATAGTAGAGCGGACTCAGTTCATAACCTATATGAACAAGAGGTGTTATGCCTCAAACTCATCACTTAGGTTGACACATGATATAGTTGCATGACCTCTAAAGATTTGTAACGACCTAAGACTTTATCCAAAAAAAGCTAGTCAGAAAGTATTATTTAAGTTTCTTGCTCTATATAGGTATCTAAAATCTACGTAGTACATAGCTAATGTGGGACAAAATATATACATGTATAGAAACTCACATATAGGATCTCTAGCCGATAAAACATCCAAGGATCTCACTCAAAAAAGCCAGTTAAAAGGTATTATTTGAATTCTTTGATCTTATATAAGTATCTAAGATTTATTTAGTGTATAGCTATAATATGAGACCAAACATATTTTGAGGCTAACAATGGACTAACTATAGGCTTGTCGTGGTGTTTGTGCTAGCAAGGATGCCAAAACTCAACCAGGGAGAGTATGTGGGGCATGTGTTTAGTCCCACATATCTCATGTAAATGGATATCTTAGATATTTATAGAGGGACAAAGAAACCAAATAATACCTTTTATTGCCTGACAAATTTAGTTAATATTGCCATTATTTTCGCACTTGATTACCACCAGCTGAACACCCCTTCTTGCAACCTTGGTCCTCCGGTCTTTCCTTGTCTAACCAAAAAAAAAAAACAGATGCAAGTTGGTGTCCCTATCACACCTTGGAAAAAAGTGTTTCTGTGTCGAAATAAATCCAATGCTGTCATGTCAGTTGCCCATCCTTCAAATCTCTCTTTTTTTTTTTTTTTTTTTTCTGAGGTTCAAGGGAGGCACACAGCCACCCAGCATTCATTCAATAATCAGATATTTACAAAGTGAAATATGGAAAGAAAAAAAACAAAGTGAAGTAGGAGTGCACAAAGAAGTGAAGAGAGTAAAGGAATAAACAAGAAAAAGAAAGATCGACAATCAGCCACAGTTTGGTGGTTTACATAGATAAAAACATGAAGCTTCAAGTGGATGATATAGATCAGCAATTGCCAAGCTTTTCCTGCAGCTTAGTAACTTATGACATGAGCAACATTCACGGGCAAAGGTCTTGAACAAATGTTGGTATAGATTTGACTTTTGACCAGATTTTTTCATGCTCCAGACTTGAGTTTCCTTCAAATCTCTGTAACTCCTTTTCCGTAATTACATACCTACAACTCCTTCAATTCTTTCTCTTCTTCTTCTTGACAAACCCCACAGCCATCGATTCTGGCTCATCTTCAGGAGAAAAATCTACAGCCATCTTCTTCCAAGCCAATTAAATTCCTAGATAAGAATGGCATTTGCAGTAGATGGAGACAATGCAAGATCTCCCACACCGACAGCACCCATGGAACCCCTATTGGGAAGCCATGCAGCGATCGACATCAATGACTCTCTCGATAGAGCAATGGGCATGCCGATCAACCACCGGAGGAGAAGGGAAGACTTGATAGAAAAGAGCCGCAGCTGGCTCTTCTCCCTACTCTCTCATTCTCATGGTTTCTAACAATCAACATCACAGCCTAGGCTTCAATCCATACTATGACTTTAGGTGATTGCACTCCTTCATTACTGTTGATAATAATAGGAAAAGATGAGAGCTTTTTAACAGGATTGCCTTAAAATGTGGCTTTGTTAATAAACTACAATTGGAAATTAAAAATGTGAAATTGTGAACAATAGGTTGCATTTTGGATTTGTGAAGTAGTGATTTATGCTAATTGCTAGATCAGCACAAAAATCAGGGCTTTGTGATTTATATACGAATTTCAATACAATGGAAATGGAATTCTGCTAACTAGTATAACCTCGCAATTTTGGTTACATTGATGAGATTGGAATATATTTTAGATATAGTTCTTTTAGTATTATGAGCTGAAGCGTCATTGGTGCTATCTTTTCTAAGGAAACATTGGCTCCAATGAAATTACAATTTTAAGCAATTCATTATTTCTAGTTGAGTATTTGATGCAATTAAATACTGTACTCGGTAGACTAAAAGGTTCTTCAACCCATTTTCCCCTCTACATGGAATTTAGAGCCAATGAATTTTAATATTATTACATAATAAATATTTTTTGAGGTTCCATGTTCCTATGTTTTTGAGCCAACCACAATTATTTTCAGTATTAGAAATTAGAAATCTGATTTATATATATGAGTATTTGATATATGTTCCAAGATTGATTTGAGTATTTAATATTTGGTGAGCATAAATTATTATTTACATGTACAAATTATCATTTTTATTCTTCGAGACATTTTACTTTTATGAATTATCATTTTTTATCCTCTGCTTATCTACATCACATGGTAACAATACTTTCTGTTGAGAGGATCATAATAATCATCCATTTTAAGTGGTGATGTTCTTCAAGGGGCTTTTTCCAAAAAAAAAAAAAAAGCATTTATGATTCAAAAATCTTATTTAGATAAAATTTTTATCTTTTGCTGATCTACATCACATGGTAAAAATTTTACTTTTACCTTTTCCCAAAAATAAAAATAAAAATCTTTCAAACGTATATGTTATCTATTGTGATGTTCAATACGCCATCCAATTACCAAAACTTATGTTTAACAAGCTAATAAAGAATTATAACAAAAAAGGCTAATGAAGAAGGTACTTCAAAAATTATTTTCTTTTTTTTTTACAAATTAGAGCAAATGGAAATTGGAAAGTTATACTTACCAACCGATTTCTCTGTGTATTTACTAATTGTAGTGCCAATTAAGTCTAACGTATTGGTAAGCCTAGATACAATTGCAGTGCCAATTATATTTTACTTCATTGGGATATTGGAGAAAGAAAAATCTAAAAGGCTTTTTTTAGATTTTTGCATATCTATCATTGCCAGGATTATCTATAACAATACGAGAAGGAACACATAATTTGTCCACAAAAATAATTGGAGACTCCATCGACACGGCCTTATTCTTTGCTTTTTCTGCTTTGGCATCTGGATATAAGCTTTATGCCAAAATTTGTATATAAGCATATGTGCTTGTTTTTAATTTTTCTCCCTTTTGTTTTTTCTTTTGCTTGAACGAAAATCTTTTATTTCTTCCATGCGAGCAAAATTTTCTTCACATACGCAAATGTGACATGGCATGTATTTTTTTGTTTGGAATTTGTCATTTAATGTGTATTTGTGAATGCGTTGTTAACTTTTGAACAAATTTTGTGCTCATATTCCGGATTTCCTTTGGAAGATAATCCAACTCCAGCAGTGCAACTCGTGTGGTTTGGCTGATGAACGAATTAATAGTCATGATCACATCAACTCCTTTAGTGGAAATGCAAGTAGCTAGTGGCAGGGTTTGCAGGATTCACTTATCTCTCTCTCTCTCTCTTCTTTTCTTTCCTTATGTGTTTAGAGAGAAAATTAGAATGGAACTGGCAAAAGGGTGGAGAAGCCCTCTTGAGAGGTTGCACCATCATTTAGTATATATGACCATACACCATGCATATCCAAAATAAAATTTCCTGTTAACCAATGTCCAGAAGGCATTATTTATCCCACCAGCTAGCCTAATGCTTCAACAACCATAGGATCAAAAAAATATGAATTAGGCCCATGTACGAGGTCACATATTTAAAGTTGAAAGTAATTAAGTTCAGACATAATTAAGCACAATTATGAACCCAACTCGGTTCGTAGTTGGCTAGCTTGCTACTTTGTAGTTCCATTGACCCTCCTCTCCTTTATCTTCTGCATTGTTCAACTTGTAGATACGTGGAGCAATGTAAAAACCAAGAGTGTCCAAATTAAGTTTTGCATCTGGTTTGCTTGGGGAAGAAGACATGAAGCCATGTTGTCACATAGCATGTCATGACAGCAGCAACAAGTGATGTGGACCACCTACAGACACCAGTTTCACCGATGCAAATAATGCTTGTAATAGAAATCTTAATACCATTTATAAAAATAATTTCATTAGCTCAAGTCCGTCCACATCAAACTCATTAATCACTAAGTCCAAAGGTTGGATGTTGGCATGGCCTTGTTCCTTCCTCTGAAGGAAGAAGTTTAGATGTGGTTGTGTGTTAGGTTATGTTGTGAAAAGGGCTTTTTAACATTTAAATCAGAAGATTGGAGACTCTAAATGCTTTTATGTGCATCCACTTTCCCATGTTTGGAAGACTACTAGTCTTGTTTGCGTAAGAAACATGAAAATGGGAGTTTGGAAGTGATACCCGAAGCTTCTTGTGAGGTCAATAAAATAGGATGAATTGATTGACTGAACCTGTGGGGGAAGAAACCTGGAAAATTGGAGCAAATCCTACCGCCCAAAGTTGTTGAATATTCCAATGATCCTTTTGATTGTTATATAAAGAGCATGCCTCCACAGATACAAACAACCAGTGCTAATACACAGTGTCACTGTAACCCAGTATTTGATGGGATTATCAAAAGAAAGATAGATGGCTTCTATCCATCATTTAGTTTAAAAAATTTTGGAAAGGATTGATAAAAATAACCAATCGCCCATTCATCCTGACTCATCAATTTTTGCATTGACAAAATTACTATGTATTAAATTTTTTTTTTAACAAACTATAATGCTTATTCACTTTTTCATTCATATTATATATATACATATAATTTTATCTATACTATTAATCCTATATTATTAAATTTTATTACTAATTAATATATAATTTTTATAATTATAATTAAATAATTAAAATTATCTTCTATTTTTTATTTACATTTATTATTTTTTATAAAATTAATTAACTATTTAAATTAAATTATAAATTATTTATTTATTTATATAATTAATACATAAATAATTTAATTTACTATTAAATAATTTATAAGTTTATTTATTATATTAAATTAAAAATTAAAATTAAATATTATGTATTTTTTATATAATTATATATTATAAAGATTATAAATTTATTCATTGCTTAGTTTTTTAGTGTTATAAATCAATATTTATAAAATTTTCATCAAAGGATAGTTTAGTAAAAAAATCATATAAATATATATCATCCATTCTTCTTTTCATTCTTTCTGTACCAAATAAAAGAGGGAATCATTCTTATCCATCCTTCCATATTTCACCATATATCTTTTAGCCATCCTCCTTCCTTTATCCTTCTTTCCTCCAATTCATCCTTCGTACCAAATAAAGGGTAAATACTAGATAATCGTTAATCCAAAGTTTGTATATACATAAGCCAATTTTGTATCTAGTCAAGCAATCCCACTTGTAATATATACAAAATTTCCTTAATAATTGGCAATAAACTAATCAAGCTTGTCCCAGAGGTTCCTCCAAATAAAGTGCACCATCATTTAAGTATTTTCTTTGTCCCCACTCCTTATTAAATGCTGGATATGAACTAGCTGCTAATAAATATATTGCATGTCAGACCATTTTTACAAGCGAGTGCACAAATACACAATAACAAGCGCACATAAGAGAGAGAAATAGATAGATAGACAGAGGGAGAGAGATTGTGATTTGGTACATTTTAAGGTACGGTTACTCGTGTCTGATAGATTATGCAAAAAATTTCCTTTCATAAACCTTTCATAAAATCCTGTGGTACATCATGAAAATTAAACCTATTCAAATCTGGTTCCTCTTTCTTTCTTTCCTTTATGCTATTGATACAGATGTAAGGGAGGCCTGGTTTTGGCCTCAAAACAAATGAACGAATGAGATTAGATATCTTCTATACCACTTGACTCAATTTACATCCAAAACCCTATAAAATGTATGATGAGAATCCTAACTAGTAGAACCAACTGTGTTTATTGCTTTTCTCTCCTATAAATTTCAGTATAGGAATGAGTCGAGAAACAGGTCGTCCCTTGGCTCTTCCTTAGTTTGAGAGAACACACCCTCCATGCGTCTCTGCTGCTGCTGCTGCTGCTGCTGATTCATGTAAGAATTCATTGAGTTATCAAATCCAGAGAATCCAATATTGCCTCCTGAGGCCTGCATCATCTCGAGCGTAAACGGAGCCTGGCTCGCAGAAGCACTTGGTCGATTACTAAAAAAAGCAGCAGCGGCAATTTGATTAGGATGATTCACCATTGCTGAGGGTTTAATAGCCATGGTGAAGTTGTTGTTGTCTGTTGAAGGCCTACTGCCTCCGCTTCCACGAGCTGCAGGAACGTCGTGGTTGTGCTTGCCCTCGTAGGTCGTGATCACTGCCCTTAGATCATGGGCTGCCCTCTCCACATGCTTTCTCACCGGGCAACCCACAGTGGTGCATTTGTAGTAGCTCCTGTACGTAGCACGGAACCAAAATTTAATCCATATTCTTAGGATATATATCAAATTTGTTCGAATATATTAGTCACTGATTCTAATGAAGAGGATTTACATCATGTGCTAGACGTTATATTTTCCCTATACATGAGGCAAGCAACCAAAGAGCTCAAGATCAAAGATAGACATGCTAATTAAGCTCAGTACGTACTATTCGTTTGTGTAACATGAACATGCATGCTAAGAATAATTCGAGTATTACCAAAATTAGGAGGAGTCAAGGCAATGCTCACCTTGGATTTGGATTACCCTTCACCACCTTCTGCCCATATTTTCTCCACCGATACCCATCATCGAGGATATCGATGTCACTCGTGGTTTGAACCACCACTCTTGGCTCCCGGACTGTCCTATTGCCCGACGCTGAAATCCCCTCATTCTCACCTTCTTTCCTCCTGAGAAACAAAGGAAGACATTACTTAGCTTTCCCCATTCACAATACCACACTTCTTGAAGTCTAATTAACAAAAATGTATGCTTACCATCGCTTAGCGTCTGGTTCGTCTTCGTCGAACTCATCGGCACCAGATTTGCTAATATCGACATCGTCATCACCAAAAGATGCTGAAGAATTTTCCGGTGTATGAACAGCATCAATCAGTATGCCGGATTGTGCCCCGAAAGGACCTGCTTCGGCAGCACCCGAAGCCTGAATTGCTTGAGAGGAAGCCGAGTTCCTTCTCGTGGGCTGAGGCTTTGGATGGTTGTGGGCACCCTTGTACACGATCTCCGTGATCTGTCCATCTAACGACCTCTCCACCTTCTTCTTTGTCGGGCAATTCGGGAAAGTGCACTTGTAGTAGCTGCGAGGATTCTCGCTTCCTTTCACCTGCTTCTGCCCATACTTTCTCCAATTGTAGCCATCCTCTGACCTCCGCTGCGCTCTCAAGGTTTGAGCAGCTTGACTAGAATGACTCACATTAGATTGGTAGCCACCATTGTTAACTTGGGTACTAGCTTGCGAGGTTGGAATTCCAGAAGAATTCGTTCGGGTGGGAGCCATGAGTTCAGATTTAGCGTAGGCATTGTTGCTGTGTTGTTGATAATTCAATGATTGTTGATCCTACATCAGCATAAAGAGAAGCAATATGTATATATTAGAATCCTATAATTAAGGTCTCATAATATCAAAAATATTTCATGTCAGAGATCTATAAATGCAAAGGACATACTTTTTTGAAGTTGTAAATAAAAAGGGCATACAGGAGAAGTTATTGTAGAAGAGGAGGTTGGGGCACATACCAAAGAAATGGCCATTGAAGAAGGGTAGAAGGATGATGTTTGCATGGTCCCATTACTTGCTTGGGTTTGGAAAGAGAATTCAGAGTAGGCCTTATTTTCCTGTTTGACGCCTTGCTGATAATCAGCAGCAGGTCCCCTCCAATTTAAAGTTTGCGTTGAAAAACTACCAGTGGTTGGAGATTGCAGAATCTATCAAAATATATTCAAGGTATATTAATTAGCAAAGCATCATTTATGTAATAATTCACAGATACTTCAAGGTATATTAATTAGCAAAGCATCATTTATGTAATAATTGACAGATACTTAATAGATGTATAACTTGTTCAACCCGTGAATCAGAAAGAGTAGAAATCTCAAAATAACGGTTGGAAGGCACAAAAGATACAGCAAGAAAAGGGGTGCGAGAGAGGGGAGAAAGGGGAAGGAAGAGATGGGGAAAAAGGTTAGGCCTACTTAGGATTGTTCAAGAGAAGCTAGAATTTTTCCAAAAACATGCATGAAATCACGTAGTAACATTAACAAAAATAGAAAACTAATTAATCGATCAATATAGGGGAATTTGAATTCAAAAAGATCCTGGGGGATTTAGAGCAACAGATTATAGCTGCGATAGGAAACCATGGAAACGAAACCCCAAAATTTCTTTCATTATCATCATAATAATTAAAGACGGATGGAAAAGAAAACGAAGGCAGGAACGTCAATAAGACATCTAAACAGACAGAATATTATCATGCAAAGTTTGACAGCGGACGAACCAATTGCACTTCTTAAAATTCCATTAAAATAGCTTTGTAATTTAGGAAGAGATAAAAAAGGGGGGATTATTTTTCCCAGAACTAAATTACAGCGCAAGGAGTAACTCATGATATATAATCATAAAAATATGTCAGGCATGAGAGACTGTATTAATTATTTCATGTTCTTACGTTAGAGGAGAGGAGAACAGGAGAGTCTAAGAAATCCGTCGGGCTGAGACCGGATGGAATGGCAAAGTAGGAGGATGGAGAGATAGGAGGTGGAGATATGGGCAGTGAAGGAGGAGTTATGGACTTAAACTTCGGACCGACTCCTCCACTGTTAGCCATGGTGCCAGAGAATCCCCGGCTGGCCCCGGTCATCGACCGGCCCTCGCCGCCATCATTGCCAGCACCCTGGAGGAGCTCGGAGAAGGAAGTGGACGTTGGGAAGGAGAAGGAGAAGGCGGCTGGCTGAGAATCGGCCGAGGTCTCTAAACTCCCCGTGGAGGAAGCCATAAGGAGGAGAGACCAGAAGAAGGAAATAAATAAAGAGGACGAGAGGGAGTTGGTATGGTTGAGAGAAAGGGAGGGGAGGGTGGGGGATTGGTAATATGGGACTAATGGGTTACGTATGAGGCAAATGGGCAAAGATATGAGGTGAGCCGAGGGCATCTTCCCAGAAGGAGATGGAGGGGGTGGAAAATTTGACCGTTGAATTGGTATTCAAACCTCGTGGGTTTGACTGGCGGCTGAGTGCCCTTGTCTCTTTGTGCCATGGTCCCTTTCTGGACTTCCTCTGTGCCGTGGAAATCGCATAAACATCTCTAATCAATTTTGTTCCTATCTTATACTAGATCATGATAATGACTTATTTTTGGGTTTTTGGCATGATGAGTTTGCTACAAAAGTCTTTAAGGGTTAGACATTAAATTTTTTTTTAAAAAAAAAACTAAAATATAATAAAACTAGCCAATTATAATTGAACTACTAGTCATTATCAAAGGGTAAATTTGTCATGTTGAGTTCCGTAAGTTCCAAGTAAAAAATTTTATTCAATTAATAAAAATAAAATCAGGATTTGTTACCTTTGGTAAGAGATTTGACTGAGCTCATTTTGTGTAAATAAGAGATTCAAGCTCTTGTCAAGCCATAAAGTTGAACAGTCAAAACAAATATCAGTTTCCTCTGCATAAGAATTAGGAAACAAGAGTTGCTATGTTTGAATTCTATGCTGATTAGCTTCCTCGTGGATAGAATTGCTTAGATCCGATATAGACTTCTTAGAGCTGCAAAACTTCCGAGCTATCCAAGAAAGGACAAAAATCATAGAGAAAAATCTCAATCGGAGTTATAAGAGTGTTTGGCTTGCCATCACTATTTAACTTTTGCAATCCAACAACATACATAGGTGGAGGCAACTTAAGTTACGCATACATATATGTTGGTACTTAAATGGATGCATGCATGCATACATAAATACATATATACGTACACACACACACATATGTATATAGAGAGAGAGAGAGAGAGGGATTAATCAGGCAAAACTAACAGCTTTGATAGCCCATGTGTGATCCCCCATGGTGCCTAATTTGCACACATGCCCTTCAATTTACACATGGCACCATCCCCTTTCATATTCTATATTCCATGCAAATATCACAAACCATGCAAAAGCTGCCAAACTAACATGAAGTGGGCAAAGCTAACATAGGTAGGAAAATCTCCAGGCTTGTCCGGATTTGGTTTTCCTTAAGCTAGATTACAACTTTAGGCATTATGGCTTCAGCCTCCAGCCTGCCACTTTTTGTTGGCACCTGTGTCGCTGGGACGGCCGGCTACCAAATTGCAGACACACGTTTGGACTGTACGCGGCAAAATTGCTTCGTCCTAAATAGTAAATCCTAATGCGGTCGTTAAAAAAAAAAAAAGAGACTTTTGAGTCACCAACGTATCAGGCTATAGCTATGGCTGGGCCCAGCTGTCAATAGCGATAGACCAAGCAAAAATTTTCAGCCAGGTGGACGTTATGGCTACCTCAACGTAAATGAAAAGGAAAAATGAAAGCGGATTGCCTCTTGCCTCCGCTCCCTCTCTCTGTTCAGAAACAGATAGGCAAAGGGAATGATAGATAATATAATTATCTAGATCCAAATACTGCCAAATGTACTAGGTAAGAATCGAATCTAGAATCTTTGATTGCTTAATTTATTCTGCACTTGCATAATTTATATCTACTATATATTTGGAGTGGCACACTTTGGATTGGATTGAATCATTGTCGTCTGGAATTTGGATAGCAAAAATAGGTATATCTAATGAATTCTAGTTGTGATTGCCCAATCTTGATACAAAAGAAGGGAATTCTTTGCATCTGTCATGGGATTATTGGTGTTTCGTACTGCAACCCTATTTCGTATCAAGCCAATGCTCTAATTGCGCCAACCTTATCATGCCCAATGATATGGCAGCATTGTAATATTTTTTCTTTGGTGCAAGAGCTGGGTTCCACAACATTGGTTGTAAAGTTAGATGCACCATCTAGTTTCCTCTTTTTTAATTCCTAATAATATTTCTCATGGTTGGATCATTAGGTGCCTTGCTGTCACCAGTAGGGGAGACAATTACAACAAATTTGACTCATTCTCGATTGCATTGCCTTGTTTCCTTCTTTCCCCATGGATAAACTATATCCTAAACCCGGTGCACCAACCCAGCGGTAATCCAGTGGACTCGACGGTGAGGTAGATTTTGGCCACAGCAACCTTAGAAACGGTAGCGACGAAAGGGGGACGAGGGCTGTGCTCCTCCTCATGCTTCGCGGGTGGTTCCATTCATGGACGGTGAGGTCCATGCATGCTCCTCATCATGCTTCGCCGTGCTCCTCCTCCCGATCGTAAGATGGTGTTCAGGTCCGTCTACTCAATCTCGTCCTCGATCAAAACCTTGAATGAGTCTAGTAGAAAGTTTGGATTCTCTGCTGCCACCGAATATAGATCTAACAACCACTTTCTCCCACCATCGGCTTCTGCCAAAATCTCGCAAGCAACCTTCAGATCTTTTTCGAGAGGGGGAGCGCTCGACTAAATCCGGTTGGAGGGATGAGGTGGTTCGCGTCAGGGTGAAGGGCATGGGGAGAAGAAATTATTGCCTGGACCACACCTAGGTAGACCGGCGCAAATCTCGAAGCACATGCACGGTGGATGACAACCAATCGGAAATACATGAAATACAAGGGTTAATGTGGCATGTTGTCCACCGTGGGATTTGGGTGGTCTATGTGGACGTGGTCCAGGCAATAATTTCTGCATGGGGAGCGAAGACACTGACGGTTGGCTTCCAGCCGGCAGAATATTATTTGCCTGATGTACCGCTTTGCTGGTACACCATGTGCGTATGTATGTGTGCGCGCGTGCGTGACAGCGGGGGGAGAGATTGTCAATTCCATTTTGCATGGTGCGCATTCCATGTGTCTTCTAGGCTACCACCATTCAAGACCATTTCAAGTGTTGACGGGCAAGTCTTCTTTTCTTCCCACTCTTCTAAGACCGAGCACTCATCATGTGCTTAAAATGCATTCTCAAAACTTGTGTTTGAATATTTTGACCATCTTTCCAACGAGAAACAGCACTATGCCATGATTTTGGCGCAGGTTACCATAGCTTGCGTGGAGCGGCTAAGATACGGAGAAACTGACGATTGGTAAACATCGAGGAACTGCCCCAAATGTTGTAAGGAGAACTCCAGAGAGGTTAAGATGGGCTCAGAGCCAATCTAACGAGAGGAGGACAATAAAACGTTGGTTCTAACAATCATATGCCACCCATAGTCGTTCCATCACATTATTAGGTGCAATATCGTGAGACGATGTAATCTATGACTATTCCTAAAATAGTCATTTTCGGTTCAGATGCGGATGTAATCCGGCCAGTTTGCCGTATTACGTTTGAGCAGCCAAACAGCGACTGACACATAGTCAGACGTCGAGCGAGAGAGGTTGTGGGCCCTGCAACCGCTTCTAGAATGGAGAGGGACTTCAAGTTGACAAACGGGGGACCGGGCTCCACGGTTTCCTGGGATGAACAAGCTAACATTCACCAGCTGAAATAGTCCGACCAAAATTTAAAAGAGGGAACGGTGCGAGAAATGGAACACCAAGGTCGCGATTCTTCAACCGCGGGGAGATCGTACTAGCAGGCTGGAAAATAATATCAACAGAAACCAATAGAATCGCAAGCATCACCGATCGAACATTAATATAATATACTTACTTTGAAATGGTAAATAGAGCAATTAGTCTGTTTTTTTAATAATGATGCCAAGAAAACAACCCTGCCAACCGAACCAAATGATGATTGGATTCAAAAGATATTGGAATGAGTCCAACTGATTCCACCATCTTGACCTTAAATAAGGTGTTACAATAAGAGCAACTCCGTCTTGGATTGGGAGAAAAAAAAATGGATTCACTGGTTTTCTTAAACGGATACATACAATAACATTAACCAAAAGTAAAATTGGATTGCAAGAAGAACACATTTCCTGCACGACAGATAACCTAAATGAGGATAGCTTGAAGCATTACAAGGACATCTCAAACTTCCAGGGCCACGTATTTTGTTTTTTTGAGTCCCAACGACATTGATGAAGAAATGCACCCATAGTTCTGTGCAGAGGCTATCACACATGATCCTTGAGGTTTTAATTCTACACAGGCATACCCCGTGATTGTTGCTTCCAAATTTCATTAGGCACCAATTCAGCCTGCCAAAAGAATATTATCAATTAATTACTATGTCAAAAAATAAAATAATTAAATAAACATACAGTTCCTAAAAGGATATAGTCAAACATCCAAACGTTCATTGCTTTACAAAGTGCTTGCTTTCTTATTTTTATCACGTAGTATGACATTTGATAGAGACCATAAACGTCCACCAAATATAAGTGATGGAAAAAAGTGAACCGGTGCTCCTAGGGTATCATGAGATCACAAGCTTGTGACTTAGGAAGATTTTAACATGATAGCAACAAATCTTAGGTTAATAAATCAGCACAAACGTGCTCATGTACAAATGAAGGGCGTGATAGGAAATGATGATGTGAAGCATATAACTAGGAAAAAATTTGAAATATGACTAACAAACAGCACCTTGAGGTACCAGAAAATAAATAAATAAAGATAATAAAATAAAAGAATCCTGCACCTTCTTTATAATGTGCCAGATGAATTATGAACTTGTTAGAAATCAATACAATTATATAGTCTAGTACCACACATGTACTCTTTTTACCATGTACATTGTTCAAAACCTAAAGATGAAGATCTTAAATGTGGACAACAAGAAAGTCATTAAAAGTGCAACTATTTAAAGAAGTATATGAGAGAACAAAACCAAAAAATATGCTCATCAATACCGAAGATTCATCGAACAAGGAAATCAAAGATACCTGGTATGGCTTATTACTCCACTGAAACATACATCCACGCGCTTGTGTGTATTCAAGAATATGTTGAGGAATCAAGGACTTCAATGATGAGTGAAGCTTCATTTTTCTTAAACCATTACATGCCCATAGAACATTTTTCAAACCATTTGGAGTTAGTCCCTTTAAATGTAAAATAGTCATGTTTTGTAGACAGCTGATGCTCGCTAGTGCCAAAAGCCCCCTATCTGTTACCGAACAATATGACAAGTTTATCTGAAAGTGAACAAATTTAAATGTGTTAAAATCCAGATCCCCATCCCGGCACATTGAGGAAAAAAAGTAAGCAAAGATTGTACCTGGCGTAAATTCTGGGAGAAGCGGCCAAGTGAAAGCATTCCATCATCGTTAATATCATAGCATTTCTTGACATCCAGCTTGGTGAGTTGTCGACATCCCACAGCAATAGCTGAGATACCAACAGATGAGACCTGAGGACAACCTCGAATCTCTAGTGTGTCCAAGTTCAAGCACTTTGACAATGATCTTAATGAATCATCTGTTATATCTGAGCAGTATGCCAGATTAATCATCCGCAACACAGGGCAGCCAAGACCTATTGCTGAAATTCCCATATCAGTTATTCCTGTACACCTGAAGTAGTAAACCATATCAGTTTGGTTCCAACATGCAAATTTTGTATAGCCATATCAGCATGACCAACTTATGTCCAACCTAATCTTCCACTTTGAAATACATAGTAATCAAAACAACATTGGTGGACCTAGTTACACTTGAAAATCAAATACTCTAAAATTATAGTTCACTGCAAAATGGAGAATAATGCAATGAATCCAATATTAAGGCTTGTTACTTGATGTAGTCTAAACAACTCCTGAAATTAATTTCTCCAACTTCTAGATGTTTTCCAAAAACTGAGAAACAGAACAGAAAGTCTGGGAATTGGAAAGAATATTTTCATAACTAGGAGGCTCGACCTCTAATCTTCTTAATATAGAGAATTCGAGGTCATAATTATTTATTTCTAACCTCCTTCCACTAACTTGATTAGGTTTAATAACTTGATGCCAAAACTAACACCAACGCTTCTTTTGACCATGACTAAAGATGATGATAAGATAAAACCCAAAGGAAGCAGAGAGTCACAAACCTATACAAATCAAGCACTTGGAGTTTTGGACAACATTTCCCAACATGAACAAGACCTTCATCATTAATGTTCATGCAGAGGCCAATTTTTAGGCTAGAAAGTTTGAAACATCCCGAGACGGCCTTCAATCCTGCATATAGAAAATATTATTAAAAGCTATGATTTGATACATATAAAAATTGATAATTTTAACTTTTGACAATATAACAGGAAAAGACCTTCATTGTCCAAATCAGTATCTGTAAGATCTAGTTCCTCCAGGAGATGACAACGTTGACCAATCAGACGAAAGCCCTCCTTAGAAACCAGGTTACAAGATTCCATCCTCAAAGAGGTAAGGGATGTGCATGAGCTTGTGATGTTGGCTAGTGAAACATCAGTTATCTCACTACAGCATGTGATATCTAATTTCAACAGATCCCTGTGTTTTGACACAATAAAAGAAAGATCTTCATCTGTGATGCCAGAGCACTTGCTGAAGCTAAGCTCCTTCAATGATAAGCAGGAAGTTCCAATGGCTTTCAATTCAGTTGATGTGATTTCACAGTCACTTAATTTGATAGATTGCAACCTAGGAAGCTTTTGTAAAAAACAGGTAACCTGCATAGAAATCAATTAGTAATATGTCTCATGGAAGCTTGAGTCTTTCCCCTGGTTGAGCATTGTTAGAATGGACTTACAGGAATGTAGTATGTTAAACCCATTTGGCGTAGACCCAGGCTTCTATTAGTGATAGAGGACAATCCAGCACACTTAGCATGCTGACAAGTTGCTATGTCGAATACCTGCTGACGAATTGACATATCGAGTACCTGCATGAAGCAAATTTTGAATAAAGCTGTAAAATCCAGTAAAACTTGGCTGGATAATGATGAATACATGGATGTGAGATAACACATATTTAAGGTCATGAATGATTGAAATTATGCTGGAATCATATAATATGACAGTCTACAGGGAAGGGGCATTAAAAGCAATTAATGCTCAAGATTTGAAGTATCGGATGTGAAGTTTACAATTACAAGCATTCACTCCTTTTACCTAGATAAAATGCAAAGCTAATTCTAACATTCCTCTAGGGATGTATGCCTTTGTATGTCATTTCACATAATTCATAGTACAGTTTATCTAAGAAACGTATTTTAATTTTCTCCTTTCATTCATTCCGCATCGTTTATAAGCAATCTGAACCAATAAAACAATTTAATTTCAAATACTTGTCTTATCGATTGTTTTCCATTATTGATGGTGTGAAAGTTACAATTAATAACTTACATGTTACAGTTCTGTACCCATTCTATAGTCATCCTGTCTATCTGCAATTGTTCAGGTGCAACTGATATCCACAGTAAGCATCATTAAGATCAGTCTTGCAATAAGCTGCTGAGATATTTTTATTCTAAAAACATCGTAAATGACTCTGAGCTACTTTCAGCTTCATCATTAATATGTACCTCTAATGACGTGCATCCTTGACTGAGAGCATCAACACCAACGCATTCTGGCAATGACAAATCTTCAAGATATGGTAGTTGTAAGATAGCTGGAAGGCATTTCTCTGTTATCTGCAACGTTTAGAATGCAAAATTTTCATCAAAATAATATATTAAGTGGGGAAGTGCCCAGAAAAAAAAAAGGCACAAGGTCAAAAAATTAGCTTGTAGACATCATTCATGTATCTTGCAAATGAGAAAGCCAACTTCAAACAACTGATGGAGCCCGACAAGAAGATTGAGAAATGAATCAATTTAAATCTTTTACTGCTAGCAGTAGTTCAAATTCATTTTTAAGAGGCAAAATCGCTCTTGGCTCATATTTTATAACCTAAAGAATTCATGAAAGACAACTAGATAGGCTGTGGATATCCTTCATGATGCAGTTCTTGCGAAAAATACAGTAAAGAGAGAGTGCTGTAAATTCTCGCATATAATGTAATGCATAAAGTAGCCAAAATATTTCGACCAACCCTATGGTCTCATACTGAAGGAATCAATTAACAGGTATCATCATAATGCTTACATGCAAGTAACTATACCTGAAAGTTGACATGCTTAAGACCTTAAATATCAGATTGGTCAAAAAACTTCTAATTAAAAATGACCCATCTAGACAATTTGTTATTTTGTTGTGAAGGATTCCTTGATGTACAATGAAACATGTTCTGCTTTCAAATCCAGCTACCATCTGGCCACTTAATTTTACAAATGTTGTTCTTAATGTACACATACTTGTAGGTAAAAATACCTCTATGCAACATAAAGTACATTCCATCCTGCTTAATGGATGAGCTCCACTATTACTTGATGTGCTGCCTTTGTTTAATGCATGAGGTTTGCAGTTCAAGCTAGTGTTTCTGCCTGCATTCCTAAGCATTTTTCCTCTCAAACCATCAAACTGCACATCTTTTCTAAAGAGAGACAATCCTACTCCAGTCTTTGATTGCCCTGACTCTCGGAGCAAATTCTGTGTCCCTCTTCTTCAAAAGGAGATGAGTGTATATACATAGTGCATTTCAACTTTAACATAACTTTGTTTTAGACCTCATAAGAAGCAAATTCCAGGCTAATATTAAAAACTAGGCTATTTGTCCATCACAAATAATCATAAAGCAGGCTCCAGCGCTTTGCGATAGGTAGCTAATTTAAGCAAATGTCAAAATATAACCAACTAAGCTTGTGTTGAGCAGATAGCCGCTTACAAACTGGAGCAAAGTAAGTCCCCACTTTGCAATTACACTAATTCCAATAGGACTATAGAACTTCTCTGACTTATATAGCACAATCACTGAGAATAAATATCCGTCAAAAAGGAAAGAACTTTTTTTTTTTTTTTTGAGAGAGAGAGAAGCACAAGATCAATATGTCAAACACAAGCAGACAATTACCTTAACAAACACTAATAAGAAAATGAAAAGCTATTCCAATTCAAGATTTAATGTCAGTAAAATACAACCTCTTCAAAAGAAAAAGAAGCCAGGGCTAATCATTTCACAAGCCTAACCTATCTAAAACCAAAAAATTAATTTGTTACCTCTCTGTTCGTAGCAAATAACATTAAGCATCATGTATCAGTTATCAGAAGGATCAAGGATCAAAAGTATTACCGCCAAGTAGGAAAGATCCAAACTTTGAAGCATCTTGCATTTAGACGCCACCAGCTCGATCCCCAAGTCGGTCAATTTGATGCATTCATTCAAGCAGAGCAATCTCAGCTTGGGGCAACCCAAGGCGATCCTTGCGATCCCGATATCCGTGATCCTCCTACACTTAGCCAGCCACAGACGTTCAAGATTTCTCGCCCGGCCGATCGCCGCAGCGGCCCCGTCGTTCAGATAGAACGAGTATGACAGATCGATCTCGACCAGAGAAGTGCAGTTCACCGCCAATTTCTCGAGCCCGACACTGGAGAAAGCCTTGGACCTGGAAAGGTCGACCGAGCGGAGCGATGACCGAAGGGCGTCGGCGGCAGCGGCGAGGGCGCCGTCGGTGACGCGAGGGCAGAGGGTGAAGTCGAGGCGGGCGATGGAGGGGTAGCGGGCGAGGATCCGGCGGAGGAGGTCGGACCGGAGGGGCGCGAGTGTCCGGCGGTGGCGGGACTCGGCGGCGTAAAAGGACTTGCAGACGAGGGAGAAGGATTTCTTGTCGACAGGGTTGGAGCCGAGGCGGTCGAGGATCAAGAAGAGGATCTCCTCGGTGAGGGAGTCGAAGGGGTTGCGCTGCTGCTCCGCTTCTCCTCGCATCTTCTTGATGGGTCTCGGATTGAGGCGATTATATGGGTTGGAGTTCTTGGAGACGAGATCGAACGTTAGTGTTGGGAGAGCGCCGGGGCTCCAACTACTCCGGCCGATCGCTTCCATTTTTGGAGCAAGAAAGAAGAAAACAGAGAAAGAAATGGTCTAAAAACGGCTTCCTGAACCTAGGGTTTGGAAATTGATAACGAAGGAGAGGGAGAGAGGAGCAAAATTGAAGAGAGAAAAAGGAAAAGAGAGAGAGAGAGAGAGAGAGAGAGAGAGGGGTAAGCGTTAACGTTAACAGAAAACTGCGGGCAGACATAAAAGAAGGACGGAGGTGGAAGGTGGTGTGTGATAAGTTACCGAAAATGGCCCTTTTGTTGTTTACTTCCAAGATCGATGGATCGAGAGATGTTTTCACTTATATGACGTAAATACCCCTGCTGTGGTGGTCGTGGCAGGCCTGGGTTTTGAGCGGGCGTTTGTGCACTCCAACCGGGCAGCGTTTAAATAACCAAATCTGGACTGACATGAAATCTCAAAGTCAGGGTAAGATCACCAAAATTCTTACTGCAGGTCTCCACTTCTTTTAGGCTCTATCTCCTGCCATCCATCTCCATCACATTCAGCCATCCATCCACAAAAAGATGAATGGCATCAGAGATAGAGATGACGAGATGGAAGATGATGAGATGAGAGCCATCTATCCCTAATATCTATTAAGATCATCTTCACATCGGAGACGGTGAGATGGGAGTCATAGCCTTACGGAATTTGAGAGTGATTCTTAATGAGGAGACGGAGAGTGTCGTCAGTGAAGAAGAGCGGATGCCCGTCGGCATCATGGATAAAGAAGTCGGCAATCCGGATAGTGAGGTCACTGGAGAGCTTGCAAAGGAAAATCTTGAGATGAACGAGGGCGACATTAGCAAGGAGGCCATCGGAGGCACCGACGGTACCACCGTCGATGGAGAGGATGCGAACCCATCCGATGGCAGCAGTCTGGCTTGAGGGGCGTCTCCTGGTCTCCGATAGCGGACATTCTAAGCTTGAGGGGCGCATTTGGCGATGGTGGAGTTTTAAGCTTCCGACGATGAAGGGGTTTTGAGTAGGCCCGGCTTAAGTGTAAGGCCACCAAAGCCCCTACTTTAGGCTTCTACTTGTTTTAAGCCCCCTATTATTTATCTCCATCGTGTCCAACCGTCCACCCATGAGAAGATGAACGGCACTGGAGATGAAGATGGAGAGATGAGAGACGGCGAGATGGGAGATAGGGGACGATGAGATGGGAGCTGTCCACTCCTAACATCTATTAGGGCCGTCTTCTCATCGAAGACGGCGAGATGGGAGTTACGACCTCATAGGACTTGGGAGTGGTTCTTGGTGAGGAGGCGAAAGGCGTCATCGATGGAGAAGAGCGGGTGCCTGTTGGGACCACAGACGAAGAAGTTGGCAATCCGGATAGTAGGATCGTTGGAGAGCTTACAGAGAGAGGCCTCGAGGGCGACACCAGCGAGGAGGCCATCGGAGGCATCGGTGGCACCACCATCAATGGAGAGGATGCGGACCTATCTGACGGCAACGGTCTGGCTTAAGCGGCGTCTCCTGATCTCCGACAGCGGACATTCTAGGCTTGAGGGGCATCTCTGACAGCTGTAGAGTTTCAGGCTTTCAGCGGTGAGAGGGTTCCGGGCTTCCAGCATCTGAGCGGTGGCAAGGAAGGCGTAAGGGTGCGACGGTTAGTTTTTTTTTCCTTTTCAGAGTCATGACACATGTGGCAAATGGCGAGGCTACTACGTGGTCTCCAGATTCCTCCAACCCTCGCCCGTCCCGAGGAAGCGCGAGCTCGAGTTCGAGGTTGTTGAGCCCCTCCCACCTCCTGTCCAGCTTGGCAAGATCACCGAGGAGCTCAAGGCCCACGATGGCTCCAATCCTAAAAAGCCCCTCCTTATGGCCATCAAGGGCCAGATCTACGACGTCACCTAGAGCAAGTCGATCTCCACTCCGCTCTCTCTCTTCATCGTCCTTCTTTTGTTTCTGATCAGATTTGATAGCTTTTTTGTCTCATACCAATCCATATTATTTTTTTTAACTTTTTTTCTAATCAAAATCAATTTCTCATCTATTACTTTTAGGTTTCTGATCTCTATCAGCCCGTTTGCTTGAGTACTTCATGAGGATTCTAGTATTGTGATTGAAGATATGGCTTTGTTTTGATTTGGTTTGGATCAGTAAAGTTATATTTCCTTCTGATGCATTGCCATGATTAATACTTTCATTTTAACGATGCCCATATATTTTCTCACTTCTCTAATTAGGTGCCAATTCCCAATCAATCAACGGATATATACACAACAGTTATATTTTTTTCTATAAAAGTAAGTCTTTTTTTTAATTTATGATATCCATTTCTTAATTCTTCTTTTCTTTTTCTCTTTACTCTTCTTCTTGGTAATACTTTCTAAGATTCTAACTCATATTTTCTGTAGTCTGCACTTCTGTACAAGATAATTAATTGATTATTTATCTCATTTGCAATCAGCATTCAACAGTCGGATACTATTGTTCTAACTTTTGTAGATTTTTTAATTTAATTTAAAATTTATATTATATTATTATATTATCTTTATTTTATTTAATACTTAATTTATTGAATTAAAAATTTTGATTGTTGATCTTATATTAGTCATTTAAAAAATATAAGATCTGGTATTAATAAAATCTTACTTAAGATCAATAATGTCTTAAGAAAGATTAAATGGATTGGCTATATTATCAATTGAAAAAAAATATTAGAAGAACTTAATTATAAAAATTTAATTAAAAAAATTATATCTCAAAAAATTAAAAAATTAAAATTTTAATAAAAAATTTATATAAATTTTGATGAAAAAAATATATTTTAATATTTAGCTTTAGGTCTCCCTATGTGTTGAGTCGTCCCTGCCCATAGTTCAACGAAACTCTTCTACAAATCTAAGTTAATTACAATTTGTGCACCCCATCTCACATTTTATTGTACTAGTTTTGACACATGTCATACCTTTGTCATGTAGGTAGAGGATAAAAAGAAAGAGAAAATGAAAAATCAGAGAGAAAATAAGAATAAAATGACTTTCTAGGATAAGAGCTTGGACTCCAAAAATTATTTTTGGTCAATGGTCTCTTCAATAACAAGCCCGAACAAGACCTCAACTGGGTGAAGTGAAGGAGAAAACAAAAATAAAATGTAGCAAAGATTTTAGAGAGAGAGAGAGAGAAGAACAAAGTAGATAGTAGTTTTTAATTAAAAAATAAATTTATTTCCATAAGAAAATAGAGGAGAGTTAATAATGACACGAGTTTATGTTATAAGAATATTATCTTAAACATATTTATTATGGTAGAAATCCATTTTAGGTCAGTTGGAATCAGGTGGCAATTGTAGGTCAGCGATAAAAGGACCTACAAAATAAGTTTTCGATCGGAATTGGCTCCAGTGGAGGCCTTCCAATGTTCAAATCAAACTTTTGAAACAGATGAGAAGGAGTGAGTACTTTATAAAAGAAATATTTTCATACCTTAAGGGTTCCTGTGGACCTATAGAGATTCAAGAGCCATGAGGAGGTAGGAGATTAGATGATTAGTCTTGTCTTATCAGATGCGATATGCTCATTATCTTTAATCTTATTTGGCAAGATATGTTTGTTATCTTCTTTCTTATCTATTTACCATTAGTTGTTCCTAGTGGTCATGAAATTTGAAGATCTGCATGGGTGGTTGAAGGTCAATTTTTTCCATGTATTATATCGGATAAGGTCAGCTCAAATGTCTTTGGTTAGCCAGCATCAAGGTCAGATTGGACTAGTTTTTTCTATGCATCAGTTTAAACTGAGGAAAGAATTTCTTATCTATAACAATATTAGAGATGGAGACAAACAAGATAGTAATTGAGGTGGTGGAGATGAGTTAACAAGAGATGTAGAGAGCCTATATATGTTAGAGTTTGAGAGGTAG
The DNA here is from genome assembly GCF_000442705.2 of Elaeis guineensis. Lineage (NCBI taxonomy): Eukaryota > Viridiplantae > Streptophyta > Magnoliopsida > Arecales > Arecaceae > Elaeis > Elaeis guineensis. The sequence continues at coordinate 125,470,439 of NC_025997.2, read as the reverse complement.
TGATAATAAGATAATAGCTTGAGTGCAATGGCCATTATGAGAGATTTAGGGGTGATGTATAGATAGACAGCAATGGTAGGGATAGAAGCTCGGTGAGGGTGAGCATATAGAGAGTGAGGAGGGATTGACTCAAAAATGGAGAAAGGCTAAGAGAGGGCAATAGAGGATTAAAGGATTAGCTTATAAGGAGAGAATTATACATGTTTGTTATCAACGGTGTTCACTTGTTTGTGGTCGTTTATGATCTATTGATCATAAGAAATAAGGATGTTTGGAGCTTCTAATCAGTAGAGGAGGAGAAATCAGGGGTTGATCTGACATAGAAGAGGAGAATTGTTCAATGATTTATACACTCGATTCCTTTAAGAAGGTAATAATGCATTTATTAAAATGTGGTTTAGCTCATACTAATGCATGAATTAGATCTCAACGTTGAATGGGACCATAGAATAAATTTGACGATTTCCATATATCATAACAATTCTTGATGATTCATATCTGTCCATCGACTGAGACAATGGTTTTGCCAAGACCAGTGGATGCCTCATCCAATAGTTGGTCTCAGCTTACAATTTCACAATAACCTTTAGCAAAATAATCTCTCATTTATTAACTATGCTAGCCGGAAAATCTGAAAATAATCTAATAGATGGATAGAAGACCACTTTCCTCTTTTATATTTTCAACAATCTAGTGGTATTGTGCTACTACTAAGATTTGAATCTTGAACGCTCTATGAGAGGCCATGCCCATAGAAGAGGAATAGCAATTAATTAAGCTATCAATTGTTAGAATGTAACCCCTTATTACTTTGATCATTTTTTAGAAAAATATCATTTATGAACTGCACTCGTTTAAGATGTTTATAAAAAAATGATGCCATGTATATTGATGGTTGAGACCTACTTGGAAAGATATAAGTAGAGTATTGATGTATATCTTGACTTATATCATTCACATGCACGGTAAGTGAAATAAATGGTGGAGACATGGCAATTTTTTACCTAAGCACACAAATCATATATATATATATATATATAGTCAATAGATAGTTAAAATATATATTAAACATATTTTTCTAATCCTTCATTTTGCCACAATCTAAGCCATATATATATATTCATAGTCGCCATATATTCTAGTTAAAATATTTTTTAGGCTAGCAACTTATACAATATCGATTTAACTTCAATTAAATGAGTGCAATTCTTGATCGGTGATTTCATAGTTATTGATGGTTAAATCAAGCATACATTTTTTTTTCTAAGAATAGTTAAAGATGATAGAAGAACATGCAATCATTAAATATCCATGTGTGATACGTAAATTTTGAAATACTTTATAAAATTAAAAATTTCTATATCCATAATGTCATATAATTCAAATGATAGTGATAGATTAAAAGCATTCAAATCCAAGTTCGCCTTAATTATTGAATAATTAAACAGTCTTATCATATTATATTCAAATATTCCAGTAGTGTATCAGACATTATTAGATTGATCACATTCTTGATCTATTGGATCGGAGGTTCTAAGTCAAAAGGTTACTTTCCAAAATATATGAAATTGATAATTTATACCGAATGGATCTCCCTCAATTGAAAGAATAAGAAGAACAATTTTCAAGTCAAGAACTGGAAAGTTCTAACCCCATTTTAATTGACATATGCTCCCCAGCGTCTGTGAAGGGCAGGGACGTAATTTTAGGAGGATTGAGAGTCCGTACGATGACCTGGGACGCGGGGCAGAATGGTAAAGCTGGGGAGATAAGTTTATGTGGTGCAGGGAGATATGGGGAAGGACAGGCCGCGGGTGCGGACAGGTACGATCGCTTGTTTACTCCCGGACGGCCGAGCATCAAGTCGTAACCTACTTTAGACGCGTCCGTGAAAATTACTAGAATATTGTAGCCGCGAATCCAGATCACGTCACTCCGCTGGTGACCTTACCTCAACATTCTCTCATGAAAACGGTAGACTCGCGAGGCTTGGGACGCGAGACGCAGTGAATGATTTAACTTGCACTTGAATAAAAATTATAATAACATGATCTAATTAAAAAAATAAATTTTAAATAAAATAATATTTCAATCAATGAATCAACGAAGAAGAGCATCTAAAGTAATTATAAAATATTAACTTCATCATCTAATTATAAAAATTAAAATTATGATAATTAATATTATCTATATGAAAAGTATGATGTCTCTGATGTAAATCACGATTATATATATTATGATGATATAAATATTTAAATATAAAAAAATTTATAAAAATAATCACTATTTTTTAAATTAATACTAACGATAGTGTGAATCTAAACTTCATCTCTATTTTTAAATTTAAAATTTAAAATTTAATGATTTGAATTATCTTATATAATTTAAAATTATGAATTATTTTAATAATATATATATATATTAAATTTTATTTATTATTATTTAAATTTATTATGATTATTTTTTTTGACGTGATTTAGGAGGAAGTTTCCGGGCTAGTGGATGGGAAACAGAGGGTGACAATGGGAGAATATTTTAGCTTAGGGGAGGTGAGCATATGCAGGCAAGTGGAGTGGAAAAAAAGATTGGGAGAGGGAATAGAATAATAAGGGGAATAAGGTATGCCGTACTTAAAAAGGACCTCTTCCGGAGTACTCACCTGACCCTGAAATTTGCCCAACCGTCAAACTCTGTGTGCCTTCCCATCATTTCTTTCCAATTCCACCAAGCCAGGTCACATCTCGGGAAGGCCGTTTCTCCCTCTCTCTCTCTCTCTCTCTCTCCCCCCTACTTTTTTTTTCTTTGTCCTTTGTACCTTCCTATCCCACTAGCTTTTATTATTCCACCTATTCTTGCACCCACAAGGAAAGGCACCTTCTTCTACAAGCCCAACTCTCTTGTGGGTCCCACTTCTTAGGCATGCATTTGGCTGTGGGAGTTCATAGCGGTGGTTGATTTTTTGGTGCTTGTGTTTTAGACGAATGGTTCACGAGTTTACTATGAAATGGGGGAGGTTCCACCTGGGACGTTGAGATCCTACCTCCCGTACGTACCGTGTAAGTCGTGAAATGATGCAAGCTGTTCCAAGGGCAATAGCAGACAGCATTTCAGACAGATCACCATCAGCCATATTCCAAAGATCATCCGATAAGGGATTATCCAAAAGATCATCAAGGTTTGAGCTGGACCTCTAATAGTAAACAGCTAAGCTTAGAGATAATAAACAGCTAAGATGAGCCCCCACCATCTAAATTTCTTGAGGTCGACTTCCCCGGTAGTGTAGTTGGTAGCAGAGGTAAAGCAGGATTTGTGATTCTGATTCCAGATTTATTGTTGCTAGTGGGACCCAAATTTTTTGAGACCACGTTCTGGAACGGCCTAAAAGAGTATTATGTATGTGAGACTAATCTTGAAGATTGATCGATTAGCTGTTGAAAGATAATATATCACAATGGTAGACTGGATGCAGAGGCAAACGGATGTGGCTATCGCATGTTGCGCATATGTGATATTTGGTGGTGGATTTTTTTTTTAGGAAGAAGAGGGCAGGGAGGAGGATGCATCTCCGTGGACATCAACTATATTTATCATGAGGTGGACAGTGTTGCAGGCTAGATCGTTAGTTATGTTGTCGAGCATTCAGAAAGATTTTTTAAACTAATGCTATAGTGTGATTGCTGTTCTTCCGGAATAATTTTTTTTAAATTTTTTTATTGTATTCGTATTTGTGTGTGTTGTATGAGTGCATCATCTTATTAATAAAAAAAAAAAAGGCTAAGCTAAATTACATATATTTATTATGGAGCTATAGTGTAATACAATCAAAAACTAGGGGGGATTTTTCACCATTCACATGTGACGGATTCTTTGCAAAATGCAATGCACGTAGCTTATTCTTTTGCCATGGGCTGGATGGGGGTTCAGTAAATTGTAACTTTATGGAATGCCTTCTGATTTAGCTCTTTATGGTGCTGTACATTGGAAAAATTGGAAGAACAGAAATGATAAAATGTTTAGAGGCAACTTTGGATTGTTGACAATATGTTCCTTCGATTCTATATATTCATATTTATATCTTGGTGTCTTCTGTCGTCTGCCGTCATCTGTTCGGATTACATCAAATAATAATGGATCTTTTGTATCATAGGAATAGGATGCCGGGGGTGGGCTTTGCTTTTAGAAACTCTAGCACTAATATTTTTTATGCAGGGATCTTTGGTTCTTTCAGCTACCAATGCTTTGTTTGCAGAGGCTTGGGCCCTCCATGAGGGTCTTGTTGTAGCAGCTAATTCTGGTTTTACTTGCCAAATTGTTGAATGTGATTCTATTGCCTTGGTGCATATTTTGCAACAAGGCAAGAGTATCTCAAGGTGTATGCTAAGGTGTTACAACCCTGTAAACCATAGCTTATCTATTGGGAAGCGAATATGACTGCAGACTGCTTTGCAAATTTTGGGCGTAGTCATCACATCAATCATTTAACCTGCTGATATTGTTCACTTGATATATTCTGAGGGGTTTGGTGGTCAGGTTGAGCACCATCCCTAGTGTGTCACAATTGTTTGTCAATCAAAACTAAAAAAAGATGGGAATTTTTGGAGAAAGCAGATAAGTCTAAGCTCATCTTTTCATCAATACTTAATGAAGGTTATGAAATGCAAGATTGTTAGGTCCATAATTTACAAAGATAAGTGTGATTCACAAGAGGATTGGTGTGATTTATAAGGATTGACATAATTCATAAGGAACCTAGCCACTCATGAAGTGCCCCATTAGCACAGCACTAGCACAACCAAGGAAGCAAATAAGGAAGCAGCACTTGGTAGCATTTTTCCTTGTATGTGCTATGATTCCACTAACAGAACTTGTGGAATTTCTTAGTAGCGCATCACCATCCATGTGGAACTTCTTATTGCCTTGTGCATTTGTTTGCTACTTTATAGGTACCTTTCCTTCTGGGAAGTGATGATAGCTATGTTAGACTGAGAAATTAAAAAATTCATTGATATGTAGGACAGCCATCTTAGAATAATTGATAGTACTTAAGAACACCTCCTGCACCCCATCCCCCCCAAGAAGAGGGGATGGACAGAAAAAAGAAAAAAAGAACGACAAACATCATCCCTGTCCATGCCTATCCCAATAAAATGGGATCAGCCATGTCGTGTATGTTTAAGTGAATCCCCAACTACCTATTTGGTGTCAATCAATTACAACAACTTCAAGGTTTAAGATATGGAGTTTCCAATAGTTCCTAATATTTTGCTTTTTCTCTTCAATATCAGAGTTTTGCTCGGTTAAAGAAAATATATTGACTTAATCATTACCAGACAACCAAAAGACTGGTTCAAGATTAACCACCATTTTAGAGGACTTGGAGTATGACATTCTTAATGTTTGTGGTGGTCCAAAACAACGAAAAGTTTACAGGTGTTTCGATGAAAGATCATGCACTATCAAAGGCATATAAGAAAAGATATATTCTCTAGAATTATATATATTTTTCTCCAATGAATTCATCCATCAATATTTATTATATTGCCCCCATGTTTTCAATAGATAAGCCTAACATAATTGGTATCCATTCTATGACTTGTTTAATCACAAAATATAAGCATAAAATAATCATGGTATCCATCCTTCAGAATCCATGAAGAAATCGCTTTCATCAAACAATATTTGGTGTTATTGTTGAGTTTTTTCTATATGAACCTGTTGTGGAGCTTATCCGCCGTTTAACTAGACATCACCCCCTCGGATTATGGCTGAGTACCCATGAGAAGATGCTTCAGAGATCAGGGGAAGATCCAAAGAACCGCAGTGAAGCGACCTTACATCTTTGGCCTTGGCTTCTTTCCGACCTCCTAGTCCGACATCGACTTCTACCCAACCTCCCAACTCGGCATCTACCTATCTCGAGAGTAGGATCACCAACAATGAAGAGCATAACCCGAGGACCTATACGAGTGCACCGAACTTGGAACATCAAACCATTTATCCATGTGGGAGATCCTTGAAATCTCCCAGCAGAATGTGGGCATGATCCGTATTTGACATCCATGACTAATAATCCTGACTCTTGAGTTAGTGGACAGGTTCCTCATCCCAATAGTCTAATAGATCGTGGTCTACTAGCCTAAGGGATTAGGAGCCAAATGATCTATCAGATTCCGATATAACAACTTATTATAATATCTCTATAAAAAGAGGTAACAAGAGGACCTCAGGTAAGCTCAATCCCAGAGAATTCTTTTATGCTCTGGTTCTTCCACTATCTTTTCTTCATTATTCTCAAGCTCCAACCGATTTAAGCATTTGAGGATCCTCCATTGAAAAATTTCTGATGAGTGTAGACTATTTCTGTAGGTTCCCCTTTGACGCTTCAAGCCTCAGAAGATGCCCAGCCCCAGCCACATCCACTTTCGTCTAGAGTCTTGCAATAATAAAACTTGCTAGATTTACTCTTAAATTAGAAAGAATCCTTAATCGGTTTGGGTGCCTTAGATTGTAGTTCTCTAATTTGATTGGCTTTAAACAAGTCCTTTAACATTTTTTTTCTTTTACCTGGTTCTAATTTTTGAGATGCATCATTTGAAAATCAAACTCATAATCTTTTATTGCTAAGCAGAGAGATATAGCTATTGAGGCAAGAGCCAGCACAACAAACCAACATCTTAAGGTTAGTAATGAAGAAGAGTTTATTAGTGGTGTAAATTAGCCGTTTGCTCACCTAACTTGGTTTGCTAATAAACAACAAGCCAGGACACTTCTCTTTGCTACAATTCTTTAGGAGTATCCTTATATTAATTTCGTAAAGGCCACAATTGCCTAGATGTAGGGGTGGTAATTTATATTCACATATTGTAAATAGGCCGTATCGATCTGAGAGTATAACACAGATTAGCTCAATCCGAATACAACCCGTTTAATTAAATGGATCGATCTATGGAACATAAACACAACACGAATATATACGGATTGACACGGCATGATCCGTCTGACACGATTAATAATCGTATTGATGGGTCAAACGGATGCACAACCCGCCTAATGACCTGTTTAACTATTTGATTTATTTACAAAATTTAACTAAAATAATAAAATTTAGTCAAAAAATTAAAATAATATAAAAATAATTTAGTTACCTACTACGTTAATTCATAACTTTGAATTTCATCATTGTTTATTTTAGATTCGGATTATAATTTTTTGATTTTCCTCATTTACCTTCAAATAATCTTAAAATAAATATATTAAATATGTTTAAACGTGTCATGTAACTCGTTAACCTGTTTTAACCCCTTTAGTTAAATGGATCAAAACAGATCAAAATGGGTTACACAGATCAACTTGCTGCTTAAGATATGAATTTATCGTATCATAAATGAATCAACTCATTTATGATCCGAACCTATTTATTCCAAATCTGAACTCGTCTAAGTATGTGTCATATTCGTATCAGTATCAACGGATCGTATCAAAAATTGCTAGCTCTACCTAGATGGTAACTAAAGCAGCATCAAATATGCAAAGCATCTCCTAATGACGTCTGCAAGGGCTATGTTCTTCTTTTTCTAACGAGAACTCGGCGCTTGGTCCTTTCTTTGATCGGACTTTAACATACAATTCTTTAACGAGTAGCTTTCAATTTGTAATCTTGCATATATTGATACAAAATTTGCACACATTGCATATTCTTATAATAGTTCTTGTATACAGTTACCTTGTTTACACTATCTCCAAACTTACCTACATTTTATGTGTATATAATTATATATAATTTTGTTCATATTCAGTTCTGATCTAGTCGATAGGGGGATCGGAGAGCGGGGACCTATATCCTGTGTTTGGTGTTATAAGAGGGTGAATGGATGTGATTGGAAGGATGGATGACTTCCATTCATTATTTGATTCAAAAAATTATAGAAAGAATAGATGAAAAAAGAGGGATTGTTCATTCATCCTGGACCACCATTTTGTATCCTTCTAAATTGAAAGGATGAAGAAAGGATGGATAGAGCATTTAAGGATGGACTTTAGAATTGACAAAATTATCCTTCCTTTTTTATAAAAATATAATACTTCTTCACTTTTTTATTCATATTATTTATATATTATTTATATATATTATTAAATTTTATTAGTTATTATATTAATTTTATTATATAATATCCATAATTATAATTAAATAATTAGATTATATTCTATTTCTTTATTTATATTTACTATTTTTAATTAACTATTTAACTAAAATATAAATTAATTAGTTATTTTTATAATTAATTTATCAATAATTAATTTATAAAATTATGTATTAAATTAAATATTTATATAATCTTTTATATAATTATAGATTATAAATTGATAATAATAATACTTTTATCAAAAGATAGTTTAGTAAAATATTATACAAATATTATCCATCATTCATTCCATTGCTCCTATACCAAATAGAAGTGAAAATTATTTTCTTCTATTATTCCATGTTAATTTCATCAAATATATAAGAAGATGAATGAAAAATCTATCCATTCTTTTCTCTTTCTATCCATCCTTCTTTCAATCCATCTTTCGTATCAAACAGAAAGATAATGAGCCAATAGATAAAGAAAAGCATCTAAGCCACCCACACTGATAGAGAAACTAGCCAAGAGATAAAATCTAGGCATAATAGCTTGCTAATTTTCATCATTCAGTGGCCTATAAAGGAAGATGATAAGAGTCTTTCAATTAAAGATGATTTTATAGGTGTTATCCCATGAATTACGAGAAATTTATCCCCCCTAATTACAATTTGATCTCCATTGCTCTTTAAAAAAAAGGAGGGTAATTTTGTTCTTATAATAAAATTCAAACCATTACAAGAACTAATGTAATCACTTACTCTCTCTATGTATCCGTCCAACCAAATTTCAAAAAGGAACTCATCCAGTGGAATAACCTATTTCTACTACAGCAAGAAGATGGAGTATGTATTCCTCCAAAGGGTACCTCTCTCTGACAAACACAGCTTTCACTAGGCTTTTTTTTTTTTTTTTTTGATGTGAAATATAGAACTAGGCTTGATCTGGTCCAAAACTAATTGTAGACCTGATTTTGTTAGTAACCTAGACCAGTTGCACCAATAGATGAGATTATGAAGCAAAGTAGATTGGCACCTAAAAAATGTTAACGGATAGTTTTTTGGGATAAATTGTACAAACACCCTCTCAAATTTAAGTCAATTACACTTGCATCCCCTGTACTTTAAAAAGTATTAAACTGATCTCTAAAGTTTTCAAAATATTCTAATGTAGTCCTGCCATCTATCTCTGTTAATGAAATCATATCACATGACTATCACATGATATTATTATTTTATAAAATGATAAAAATATATTTATCTCTACTTCCTTCCTCCTTCTTCCTCTCTGATTGATCTCCTCCTTCTCTACTAGTGATCCTCTTTCTCCCTCATCCTTCCTCCTCGTTCCTTCTCCCTTTCCTCTTCATCCATTTCTCCTTCTTCATAGTGGCTTCCTTAACCTCCGCCCATTCCTCCACCACCTCCCCTTTCTCCTCATCCTTCTTCCTCCCCAATTGATCTTCTCCTTCTTCTCCATTGCCAGCATTCCTCTTCTCCCTCCTCCTCCTTTCTCTCTTCCCTCTTCATCCATTTTTTATCTTTCAGTGTCATGATCTATCCCAGAACTAAAAACAACATCAGTGGGAGTGTTTTGATTGCTTTCATTAAGGCTATAGGCACAACATATTTGATCCAGAATATGTTGCCATGATGAAAGTTGCTGAGAAATGAGACATCTACATTTTTGGTGTTGTTCTATTGGAACTGATCGCTGGACAGCCTCCAATTTAGTCTATGGAGTAAGGAGCTTTGGAGGGGATCTGCTCAATTGGGTGAGGAGGTCAATGCAGAACCTAACACCATCTTCTGGGATCATTGATTGCAGGCTGGATTTGAATTCAAAGAACATGGTTGAGGAGATGTCTTTAGTTTTGAAATTGCACTATTTTGCATCGATGAATCACCATGAGATAGGTCCTTAATTGACTTGCAAATCCCTTCAAACCCTTGCTGAAATTTCAGTGTCCATGGTCACATAGAATTCTTCATTCAAGTTTGACAAAGCACCATTGGCAACACAGATGAGCACGCAAGCATGCACACACTAACAATCCCTGTGAATCCAGTTGATCCTAGATTACCCAGGGAGCACTATTTGATGTTCATCTCACCACTCTATGCTTAGTGGAATTCAATTTTCAGTGCAGTAAAAAAGCATAGATATAAATTATGCCATGATTGGCCTTGTAAAATTCATTTCAATGTAATCAAGTTCAAGTTTGATTCACCTCTCAGCAACTTCTAGAATGCATGTCAAAAGATCAACTCTCAGCATAGATGTCATGCTGGCCTTGCAAGGGAAGATTAAGAATGGACTGGAGTTCTGTTTAAACTCAAAGGGAGCCAAAAAACAAGACATGACAGGCTAGATAACTGAGCAAGCATTGCTTTCCAACGTATATGGGGTCTTCTTTCCAGGTTTCAGCAGCCTGGCCTACATGGTTGTTCTTTTCAGATCTGCTGGTTATGTTGAGGGCCCCAGCAGTCTATTGTAAAGCAGTTTTGCCACTTGATTGTTCTTCGATCTTCCTCTACTGGATCATTCCCAAGCTTGCCGTCATTTTCTCCGTTAATCTTATACAACGTAGAGCTCTTCATCATAATAATGGATTCAATCAATCCCATTGGAACTAGCCTCTCCTCATCAGTTACATTCTCCATGTGACGAGCCAGAACCTCCAAAGAAGTATCTTCGGGCAAAGGACATGTCTTGGAGAACCGAATTAAAACCTCACCTTCTTGCTCTTGCTCTATCTTTGGTTCTGAAATGAGAGCACCCATATCATCTTCCTTCTTCTCCCTCTCATCGGTTGTATAGCCACCATCCCACAATGCCATCTTCATCCCTTCCACACTTTCTTGATCAAAGAAGTAACTTTATCTCTTTCTTGATCCAAAATCGCATCTTTATCGATTCTTTCGTGATCCTCAGCTATCTCCCCCACCAAATTTTCTTTCTTTGCGTGACTGGATAATTCGTCGGAGAGAGAATGACAGGAGGACGGAAATCCAACTGCAAAATCCTTGGAATTGAGAAGGGCGTTGTCGAAAGCTATTTTAAACAGTCTTAATGACAAAAGGGTATTTTATCCATTGAAACGGCAAGCGGACGCCGCCGTAGGGGTTTTGTCGGAACGTTTCAAAAACTTCAGAGATTTATTTGATATTTTTTAAAATATACGAGGTGTTAATGCAACTGACCTAAGTTTGAAGAGTTGTTTGTATTATTTATTTATTTATTTATTTATTTGATTGAAAGCCATTCCGTAACGTTACTTACCCCTGGCAACCAAGATAGAAACTTCTACGAGGGAAGTTCTACTTGTCAAGAAAGAAATCTACCAAACAACATTTCTGTGGCTAGATGTCATATAGTATTTGAATAATTTGCTAAAACACAATTCAGATGACGTGCATTAAATGATTAAAATATCAAGGTTTAGGTTATAATAATTATTGTTAAAGGTTGATATCTAAGATATGGTTTGCAATTTCTGTTTGACCAGGCGCACACAAGAAAAGACATTTATTTTATTTTCTAAAAAAAATCTTTTGTACATGCAGTACAATCTAATAATTTACTAATTTTTCATTCGTAAACTTGCAAAGGCACGGGTCAAAACAAAACATATAAAATAAGCTGCGGCTCATTCATAAGAGGAGTTCCCCAAGAGCCAGGTCTCAAGTATTACAGGGCCTGAAGGCAATGATTCCTACACACATGCATGTGCCCACAAATAAATCAGTGGCAAATTATGTCACCTTGCTCTCTTTACACAAATAAATAATGAACCACCTCACATTTCATTAATAACCGTAATGAAATGACAATAACATCTTAGAAGAGGAAAAAAAAAAAAAGCAAAAGGAAAGAAAAAAAAAAAGTTATTCTTTGCACACCGCATGCGGTGCAATAACAGTGCAGTGCTCTCGCTAATTGGATCATGTAGCTATGTTTTTCAATGCGAATTAAATATGTCAGTTACATAAATTAAATGATTTAAAATTTTAAATAATAAAAATATCTTTTTGTTCTGAAAAATTATGATATCTCGTGGTCCGTCGTGACATCCAGTGGTCTGCTATGACATCTTGAAGATATATTATGAAGAAATTTTTTTTTTTAATTTTCAAAATATCATGACGATCATGGAATGTTATAATTTTTTTAGAATAGAGAAATATTTTTGTTTCTTAAAATTTTAAATTAAAATGCGAAAGTAAGCATTGGAAAATGAGAGCTACGTGGTCCAATGGGATACTTCACGCCTATTTTATTACATCGTACGTGGTGCATAAAATATTTTTTATAGGAGAAAGAGAAGAAAGGCGGGGACAGTAGCCATGTTACCAAAGTCCGCCGCAATACATTTGAGCTGGCCCATCTGCAACCGCAGCAATTCCAATCTAGTCCCAACCATGCCCAAATTCAGATTTTGACAAGGCACCAGTAGAATGTTCATGCCCAACAGCATCCTTACAAACCCTTTTATTATTATTATTATTTTTTTTTGTAAAATCATATAGTTTTTAGCTGTAAGGATTTATTGCTTTCAGAAAGAGCGAAAGTAAAATGAAGGAATAGCAAAAGTTCCATGCAAATTCTATCTTCAATATCGATCTCTATATGGTGTTTCATTAATTTGTAGAGAAACAAAAATGCGAGAACAACTACGATACCGAACAGGCCCTTAGCAAATAATCTATCAATGCCAGCAATCTTCATGATCATCTTGGACAAACAACAAAACCCATGATCACGGCTTCCACAAAATAATGAAGTAGAAAATACTGAAATCACCAAGAGACTTCGAGGATAAAATTACTCATGTTAATACAGGATATGGTGTGCTTTAAATCATTTTATAAAGTAGAAACGCCTCCACCAGATAATAATTGTAAAGTTGCGAAGAAAGTATCTTCTAAAGGTATGAGACGTGCAAAGGCCTCCACCAGATAATAATTGTAAGGTTGTGAAGAAAGTATCTTCGGAAGGTGTGAGTCTCATCCGTTAATTCTTAGTCTTCGTTCCAAGAAGTGGCATTTTTTCCAATTTTCTGCAGTACCCTGACTACTTCGTCAGGTGTAACGTTGCCTGTCACAGTGATCTTGTTGAGCTCTGCATCAAGCCTGTAAGTCTCAATATCTGCGCATCTCAGCATAAATGGATCAAACTTCAATTTTCAGAACACAACGCAAACTTTAAATTGATATATTATGAGAAAAAGGCATGGAAGAAGTAAAATTTATTTTATGACTAAATCAATGAAGTGTTATACGGTTTTTTTGAGGTACAAAATTAAACAGAGAATAAGAAAATATGAGAGGAAGGGGATTATGATATTAGAAATATAAATGCCAAACTAAGAGCATTACCCTCAATTTTTTTGATGGCCTTCTTGATTGCTTTGATGCACTTCTCACAGTGCATTCCTACCTTCAACTCCACCACCTGTTGTTGAAGGAGAGAAATAAAAAAAGAAGACAAGGTATTAGAAAAGGAAAAAGAAATAAATCCATCAACTGTTCACAGGCAGAAGTATGTATTACTAAGAGCTTCATTCTTAGACATCAAATTAATGTTCTCTGTGGCCCTGTGGGGAGAAAAAAGGAGACAGATCTGTGGACTTTTGACTGCCATGATCATAATCTAAAATTTGCTGCATACTAGATTATCCAGCGAAACATACCATTTTCCTCAAGTTAGGTACAGATTGTGATTTGAGGTGAAGAAGGGATACTTACAGCCATTGGAATTCAGTACAGAGAGAAGTTTGATCTTTAGGCTGGAAAAGGGTGGAGATGGTGTCTTCAATCTTGAAGTTTATATAGCTGGTAGATTCCTTTCTTTGGCGTGGGGCAATGCTACTTTTCCTAAAGCAGCAAGTGCACCAACTTACTCTTCTCTTTGCAACGTAGTCAGGCATTTCACACACTTCAAAAAGGTACTTTGAGAGCAAGCAAGAGAAGGAATCTCTTTGCAGATAGATTCCAACCATTCCTTTCCCAAAGCCTCGACATTTGGCTTTACAATCATTGCTTGCTAGCTAATTTAGCTTCTAAGAATGAATACCCGTAATCATATATATGAAGTGGGGGTAAAATGTAACAAAAACAAAATTCCTTCAATATTTACCTATCGATGATTGGTAAGGGTGAGATTTTGTTTTCTAGTGCATTAGTCTGTTGTTGATTATAACGTCTTACAAGGATAAGCCCATGCCTGATCTGCACCATAAAAGATGGGTCATAAACTTATTTTTACGATTGGAAAGAAACCTTGCTGAGCTAAGGCATGAAGCAAAGATATGGTGTTTGAATTGAAATGCATGCCTTTATCATAAAGAATGGTTCTATGCCAAACTTTTCTATAATCTGCTTTAATGCTGTGCCAATTTTCTCTGGAATGAATCGCCTGCCATCTCATTCTTGTGAAGGATTTTTTGATATCAAAACAACATGTTCTAAACTTTTTAACTCTTTCATATAAGGTTCGTCATCTCGGAACCGGATCCAGTATCGATACCATCCCATTATAATATCAGTATGTGCTATGGTACGAGATGATGAGACATACCGAGTATTATTATGGTATGAGAGTGCATATTAGTTCATCACTGATATAGTATGGTATGTTTGGTATGGTATGGTACCATTTGGTATAGCAAACCTTACTTCCGTGGAAGTTTAATCATCTTCGTTTTGAGGCCACTATCTTTGACAAGTGATGAGATAGCTATTATGCCACAAGAAGGCTAGCAAAACTTCATCATGGAGCCACCCTCCAAAACAAAAGCTCTTTTAAGGGTTATAGATTCCTTGACAGAAAGTATATTTCATACACATAAGGTTAATAAAAACAATATGAGAACGACATATATGTGCAGTTCAAATTTACTTCCTGCTACTTGAGGAATCTTCATGACCATATCTTCTGCATATTAGTAGACCCTCACATTTGTCCAGATCTTGGAATCTTCTACAGAGTGATGCTACAGGTCTTGGATCACTCATGCAAAAAAAAAGGTTCTTTGAGATGAGCTGCACAAAAAGATTGGTACAACTCAGAGGGTCGGTGTGATTCATGGAGGCATGATGGAATTATAAATTGCCTTGCTAGTGCAGCCATGGCATAAGGAGCTTTTGTCTGATTGATCAACAGCACAAAAAAATTTTTGTACTGCTACACCAAAATGAGAGACAAAAAACATCTCTCTTCAAAAATTTAAAAAATATAAATAATCAGGATTTTAGTTCTCAAACAGAAGATGTTCTCCACTTCAAAATCCTTATTCCTTGCATTCTAATATGATTGTTCTGGCGGTTGCTAGACAGAGAATATGTTCAATGCATCGATGACCAGCTGGCCTACTGTAGGAAGCAACACATACATCTAGGTTTCAGAAAATTCCAAGATCCCTGAGATTAGACCACCTTCGAAACCACTACCTACATAGAAAGATCAACTGTTATTTTCTCAATTAAGAATTTTATCCTTTTGCCATGTCAATGCATACATTGGATGACAAGAATTAGAACAATTTATGCATAAGATGAAGAGGATTATATGCAATCAGTTCTTTTGATGGCCTTTGATCAGTCTGATTCCCTATTCACAGAACATTCCCACTTTCAACTACACCAACAGTCAATGCCATCACTTGCCCTATAAAAATAAGAGATAATCAGTAATAAAAGAAAAGAAAAATTTAGTTGTTAGTGTGTGGATTAAAGCAAACCACCTAACATCTGAAAAGTTTGTGGCTTTGAAAATCTTGAATTTGACAAGAATGCTACAAGAACAGAGAATGCTGAAAATGGAAATATTTCTGTGTTCTATTGGTAGACATCAAATCAGAATCCATTGTCAGTTATTTGAAAATGCAGCAGGAATCTTCCAATACATGTATCACACATATATATGTTTTTTTATGGGACTTGTTAATTTTTCCAATGATTGAATAAGACATTCAAAATGTTTCCTTCATTCTTAACTATATTTTTCCAATTAACATAACATGATACATGTAGAGAAGAAGAAGCTGACTCTGCAAAGCTGCCCCATTTATACATGTCGATAAAGAGCATGCTAGCATTCTCATCCATTTTCCACAACAGTTAAACTGTTTAAATGCTTAGAGGAAATTGTTTAAATGCTGAGGTCGCCATCTGTCTTGGTTGTCCAAGTCGTTGGTTGTTGATAGAAATTTGTTGGATCGGTAGGCATGACCATACCACCCAACTTAGTTGCCTAAATTATATTCTTATGAACCAACATTGAGCATCTACTCACAATACATTTCAATAGGACAAGTAAAAGAGGAAAAAATGTTTCATAGAAGTGAAAAGCAACTAATACAAAAGAAAGTTGCAGTAAAAATACCAGATAAAAGACTCTCTATGATTATGTAATTAAACAGCTATGTTTCATAGATAAGAACAGTGGCACCAATTTGCAATTTCTCTCCTTTATGCTCACGCTGATGTCTAAAAAGGAAATCAGCAGGAGCTAATTAAATTAGGCATAGCATAAAAATATTCCATTATTGAATTCAACTTACAGTGTCCATTTCTTGCCATAAAACAAAGTTCAAATAATAGAAGCTGCATCACTTGCTGCACAGAAAAACCCCAGCCTGCCATTCCAAGTGCCATGTAACACATGCTACTGTCAGTTCAGGCTATAAAAAGACTCTAGGGCCAAAAATATGGAAGAAAAAGAGATAAATCCAGCATACCAATGCCACATTTCCCATCAAAATACCAAAACCAAGGTATAACAGCAGAAAAACAGCCCAAAAGTTTCAGGCTATGAGGCCCAAAAGGTTCAGCTGATGAGAAAAAGTCACAAGGAAAACAGGGCAGCCAGCAATAAAACGAACATCAACATTCATTTACCAATTCAAATCATGAACGCATATTTGTCATATCTGGCTATTGCTGGTAAATAAACATTCTTGATGGCTATGATTAGAACATTACACAAAGCAAACTTGAGTTGACTGAAGCTGAAGAAGAAAAGGCTCAACTTTTCATTATCATTATCTTTTTTCAGATAAAAATGTGTTTCAAACTCAGTTCATGATATAATGTAATGAGTACAAAAAGTAATTATGGAATAACAGCATTTTTTGATATAAATTATCTCATTTACAGACTTAGGAGTGATGAACAACGACTCCAACTATGACAATTTAATAGTCCTGATAATTCATCAAGCATATTAGAGGTTGACTGAGGTATTCTCTCTCTCTCTCTCTCTCTCTCTCTTCCAGCTAGATACTCCATCAAATAGATAAGCCTAAAAAGTCTGACTTGTTCTGAATTTCTTCTTGATCCTTTTAGGTAGCCAAGAAGACAAGCAAAGCTTAGTGAACCAGTGTGACTTCTAACCTTTAGTGTTGAAATGATTCCAAAAATAATTAGCAAAGAAAATTCTGAAAGTAGATGAGAAGCAGATTCAGAAGCTAAATTATGCATAACACAACACTGAGAATGAGGACAACCTCTCTTCATCAGATTATCAGCAGTCAATATTTCTTTTTGTGAATAGATATCAGGAGTCAAGATTTCCTTCTCAGTACCCAACCAATGGAAAATCTTTACTTTCTCAGGTGCAAAGGGCTTCCAAATATCTTAAAAACCAGGAACCAAAACACCAAGAAAACTGAAGAATTTATGGATTGAATTGGCGGAAAATTCTCCAGAAGCTGACCACATCCAGGTAGCCCTATCAAGTTACAAATAGAGAGAAAGAGAATCAATCAAATCAATTAGCTCCACAAACTCTTCCAGCAGTTCTGAAGTAACATTTCTTCTGGAAAAAGGACTCCAATCTGTTCCATGAACACCATGCACAAAAAAATGAAGCCCCTAAACAGTGCCTGTCTCTTGCCAAACCAAACGATTTAGGAAATAAAGTGCTCAAAGTAAGATCACCATACCATCTG
Source organism: Elaeis guineensis (assembly GCF_000442705.2). NCBI lineage: Eukaryota > Viridiplantae > Streptophyta > Magnoliopsida > Arecales > Arecaceae > Elaeis > Elaeis guineensis. The sequence continues at coordinate 125,452,364 of NC_025997.2, read as the reverse complement.
TCTAACCAAAATCTAGCTGATCTGCCATTTCATTATGATGATCATCATATGCACTTCCAGATTTAATTTAAAAATGCTGATTCAAGAGACCATTGGTGATCATGTTTCCCTTCCTATTTTTTTTGTCTTTTGGACACCTCATTCTGATGCAGACCAGGTACATCTTATCTCTCCATGCTTCTTAGCCCCAGGTGGGGTGATACATTACTTGGTATACCTGGCAGATGCCTTCTTCTCAAGCAATGCACACTTCTCATCATTTGTTAGCAGAAAGAAATCAGGTCCGATATCATAGAAGCAAACTAGAATTTGCCTAGAAGTGCAGGGAATGCATTCTTGAGACGCTCTTTTAGATGTCTTTGCTTCTTACTATTGCATTTTGGCATGGACCGAACGTGTCGAGTTCACAACTTCCCTCTCAAAAGCTGACTCCATATTGTTCCAACAAGGCATTTAGCTGCCATCGTAGGAGCATTTGCAACGGCATACATTGGCAAGGTGATCTGAGATGGCATCAAACTGAGGATCATGGCTGCATGTCTTCCCATGTACAGATTGGTTCAGACAGCATTTCTTCAAAAGAAGCATATATTTGATCCTGTGGTGTAGTTTTCCCAAGATACTCTGTGTTGTAGGACTGACATCATCTTTTCCAGTGAAGTCAGCATAGATTTTGTATTGCATACTATTGAGTGGATGTCTAGCTAGGATACTACCTCCCAAGACCTTTTCAGCACCACGTGATGCAGCAGGAAGAAAGAAGAAACAAAACAAAATAATCAAATACGTGAATCAACCACAAAAGGACTCGCCTCCACGGGGCATACAAACTTCACTATGAAAAATAAATTTTACAAGAGGAGACCTCACCCTCAACCCTTATACACCCAATTCTCTCTCCCTAGAAGTTCTCCTCTCAAAAGCTCTCTCTCTCTTGGAAGACACTCTAAACCTCTAAAGTGACCGGTGTCCGCTGTCCAGGAGTCTCCTGCTCCTCTCTCAGCAACGCGCGCTCTTGTTTCTCTCCTCATGAATTTCGTACAGCATCCACGGCAAAAACCAGACCACCTCCCTTCTCTGTTGAGGCACAGGCCTTTTAAAGGCCTTAAACAAAGGTTTAACCTAATTAGATTAGGTTTAGGTCTCCTAAACAAGCCAAATCAAGCCCCTGAACCGTCGGATCAAGATCGAAAACTTTCTGGGCCGTCCGATAGCGACCGGTCCATGGAATAGTGTCGTGGACTGCGAGAAATGCGTGGAAAATGCCCACGCGGTCCGCCATGGACCGCCCGGTCCACGGTGGATCGGGGTACAGGGCCTAGGCAAGGCGCTGGACCTGAGACGGCCCGTGCCCGCACGCGGGCCCGCACACGGGCTGGGCCGGGCGCCGCCGCTACTCTACCGGCCTGCCGACGGTCCTCCGCCGCCTCGAGTCTCGTGCCGACTTTAAAAGCTCGTATCTTCTCCGTCCGAGTTCCGTTTTGGGTGATCTTGGTCTCGTTGGACTCCATTTTTTGCTGCAAACTTTGCTGTGGGCTCAATGTGGACTGAATCTTGAGGTATCAAATCCTAACAATCTCTATCTTGACTCGATATTTGGCCTTCTTCAAACTCCGAGAGCTTCTGGATCTCCTCGCCCCCATGCCCTGGGGCAATCGCCTGTTGATCATGGATGGGCAAACATAGGAGTCAAGCCAGGCTGCTCGATCTCATCTCCGTCGTATGTTGTACTCCTCCTGACCTGAGACCTGCTCGAGGCATCATCCTGCGGCAATAGGAATCTTACCTTGCGACGTCGCCTCTCATCCTCCCGAGTCTCCTGTCTCGTGCCCGATCCACCTCTAGGAGCTCCACCTCGCTCTGGGCTCCACCTGGCTCCCGAAGCTTCACCTTGCATTGGGCTCCCCGCCAGGTAATAATGTCCTCTACTCTCCTTCTTCCCCTCCAGCGCAATCCTATCGCCGCATAGTACCCTCAGGATTCCTCCATCGGCTACCTTCCTGTAGCCTCTCGAATCCAGTCTGCTAAGTGAGATAAGATTCCATCTGAAATTGAGTATGTATCGAACCTCCCCCAATCTCTTCACTACACCGTCATGTGTCCTCTAGCTCATCGTTCCAATGTCTTTGATCACATAGCTCGATCCATCCAGCAGATATACAGTGCCCTCATTGTTCTCCAGAGAGTCAAACTGCTCCTCTCTGCAACATAAATGATAGGGGCAAGCAGAATCTAATATCCACTGCTAGGAAGAAGTAGATACCTCGTCAGATATCTTCAGGACATCTCCATCTAAATCGCTACCGACCGTCACTACAGCAGCCACCGTCCGATTTTTGAGTTGAGGGCAATCTCTGGCTAGATGCCCCAACTCTTCACACCGGTAACACCTGATTTTGCTCAAGTCCCTCCTGGACTTGGACCGCCCTCGTTGCGATCTCCTGTCGCTCTGTCTACCACCTCTTGCTCCTCCAAAAGCCACCAAAGCTGAGCTACCGCCACCTGAGCTCGAAGCTGAGTTCTCCCTCCTGAGAACCTCGTTCTGGAGTATCGCTGCGGTGACCTCATCCATTTTGATAGTGCTCTTCCCCACTAGAAGAGCAGTCACTAAGGACTCGTACGAAGGTAGAAGCGACGCTAGCAAAACCAGCGCCCTGGTCTTCTCCTCAACATTCTCACCAACGCTGAGGAGGTCGGTAAGGATCTTCTGGAAATGGCTCAGATGCTTCTGCACGCTCTGTCCCTCAGCCATCCGTAGTTGGTAGAACTGCCTCCAGAGAAAAAGAGTGTTGGTGAGAGACTTTGCCATGTATAACTCCTCGAGCTTCGACCACAGCACCGTCGGAGAAGTCTCGCTCAGCACATGGATCACCACCTCATCCGTCAGGTACATGCAGATGGTGCTCACCGTCTGCATCTGTAGCCATTTCTAATCCCGCACCTCCATAGTGATCGGCTTCTCATCGCACAAGAGAGCATCGATCAACCCCTGTTGGATGAGCACGTCCTTCATCCTTGCCTGCCACAAGGAGAAATTACTCTTACCATCAAACTTGTTGATCTCCATCTTGATTGTTCCTGTCTTCTCCATCTTCAGTCTTGCTCACCACCGCTGCAATCTACATCCTTGTACCGTCTTGCTCCGATACTACTTGTTGGGTGGATGTCTGATCAGGACACCACCTTCCAAGACTTTTTCAGTACCACGCGATACAGCAGGAAGAAAGAAGAAACAAAACAAAACAATCAAAATACGTGGATCAGCCACAAAAGGGCTCGCCTCCACGGGGCATGCAAACTTCACTATAAAAAAAAAATTTATAAGAGGAGACATCACCCTCAACCCTTGTACACCTAATTCTCTCTCCCTAAAAGTTTTCCTCTCAAAAGCTCTCTCTCTCTTGGAAGACCCTCTGAACCCCTGAAGTGGCCGGCATCCGCTGTCCAAGAGCCTCCTGCTCCTTCTCTCTCAACAACGCGCGCTCTTGTTTCTCTCCTCACGGATTTCGTACGGCATCCACGGCAAAAACCAGACCACCTCCCTTCTCTGTTGAGGCACAGGCCTTTTAAAGGCCTTAAACAAGGGTTTAACCTAATTAGATTAGGTTTAGGTCTCCTAAACAAGCCAAATCAAGCCCCTGAACCGTCGGATCAAGATCGAAAACTTCCTGGGTCATCCGATCATGATCGGTCCACAGAATAGTATCGTAAATCGTGAAAAATGCGTGGAAAATGCCCACGCGGTCCACGCGATCTGCCATGGACCGCCCATCCATGGTGGACCAGGGTACAGGGCCCAGGCAAGGTGCCTGGACCTGGGCCGGCCTGCGCACGCGGGCCCGCGCATGGGCTGGTCTGCGCGCCCGATTGGGCTGCCCGTCTGCCTGGGCTACGCGCCTGGGTCGCGCATCCCGTGCGTTGGCCCCGCCTGGGCCGCCGGCAGTCCTCCGCCATCTCGGATCTCGTGCCGACTTCAAAAGCTCGTATCTTCTTCGTTCGAGCTCCATTTTGGATGATCTTAGTCTCGTTGGACTCCGTTTTTCACCGCAAACCTCACTGTGGGCTCAATATGGACTGAATCTTGAGACGTCAAATCCTAACACATACATTATCTGTGAGATATCTCTCACGTTGCATGACCTGAAATTGTCACAAATATGTAATCTTATGTGGCTGCCTGCAGGTATTAGGTAGGTCGGTCCAGAGGATGTTGCTGATGAAGATACTTGAACGTCGCAGATCCAAGAGAATCACTTACGATCCCATCAAAAGTATGCGAGTTTGTGATCAAGAGGACCAGGGCAAGAAGGGTAGAGCACAATAGAGGGAACTTATCCCTTTTGCTTACGACTTGTGTCTATCCATTCTTTGAACACACCAAAGAAGTGAAAGGGCAGTTTTATTCTTATTATAAAATCTAAATCATCATGAGATTGTTATGCTACTTATTGTGTCAGCTTATCTCTCCTATCAAACGATGGAAGGGGACTTATCCCATGGAAGCTACCCCTTGATGGATTTATAACATCTTTAATTATCTAAATTTCCCAGATTTGCCATCTTAGATGGTAAAATCTTTGGTATTATATAAGGGGTTTAAGTTGTATCTCTTTGTGTGAAAGAATGATTCTTCTTTTGCAATGCCGGTTGTTGTATCTACCTTAACATCTGTTGGGATATACCGACCGACTCCATCCGACCGACCGACTCCATCCGACCGACGGCAGGTGACACCGACAGCGACTACCGATTATGCCTCGATCGGAGCGGATCGGCCAAACGACCCGACGTCGCCTCCGATCGTCTGAGGGCCAACCCCCCGCCACCGACTTCCTGTCGGAAGGGACACCGACGACCCACCATCAGTTTGGATGACTGACGTCCTACCTCTACAGGCCCTCCTAGCCACCGGATGAGCGGCATGGGCTGCAGTCCCATCAAGTAAATGCCGTACGAACGTCAGGGGGCATTACCCTGCCAGGAAGCCTGAGGCGCTGTCCTGCTAAGGACGAGAATTAATTTCTAAGACCTGTCAACTTTTTCAACGACGTGACAACCCCCGGCAATTTGACAACTCCCCAGTTGTCTACATCACCGACGGCGAGGCCCAACCACCTCCTACTTTAAATCGGAGAAGGCAACAGCGCTAGAGGCCGCTCCGAAAAAAAGAGCGCTCAGGCTCTCTCTCTCTCTCTTTCTCTCCCTCTCCCCGTAGAGCTTCTTGTCTCTTTTTTTACTGTTGCCTAGTCTCCTCTCTGACTTGACCGTCGGAGGGTCCCCACCAGAGCCGCCTCCGGTCAGCGTGGACTTTCTTTTGCAGGCGCTCGTTCCTGGCGACCAAGCGACGAGGGGATTGGTCGCAACAGATTGGTGCGCCAGGTAGGGGTAGCGGTTCTCGTAACGGTACACTATCCCCACGAAATTCGAGATGACAAAGACAAGAGCCCAATGGTCGAGGGTCACTGGATCGGTGAGGCGCTCTTCCCGTCGGGAAGAGGCCTCCCCTCCACCCTCCATGGCGGAGCCCAGCTCTCCGCATCCCGCGGTGACCGCGGAGGCACAGATCGCGGCAATAGTTCGGCAGATGACCGTGTTGACGGACGCGGTCAAAAACCTTCAGCAACAACCGATCCGGCTGCCGCCTTCCTCGGGCAAGCAACCGGCGGCACGTCGATACCCTCCAGGAGCAGCCGCCGACGCCCGCACCGATCGCCGTCGCCTTCTCCGGAGCTCCTGTCACGCCGCCCCCACCGGAAGGAGGAGGAGCGCCCACGGCGTGACGCCCGTCGGTCTCGGTGGCCCTCCCCTTCCCAGCTGGAACGAGCAAGGAAGGAGAAGCGACCGCGAACGCCGTCCGTCTCTCTCTCGGACTCCTCTGGGGACTCCACTCCTGGGGTCTCCCAGCACCGGCGGATCGACAACTACGAGCGTAGGTTCGACGAGATCGACCGTCGGCTTGCCCAGTTGCAGGTGGACGGTCAGAAGTCCTCGAACGACGTTGACTTCCAGACCGCCCAACCTCTCTCCCAACTCATTCTTGACGAGCCGATCCCCAATCGGTTCAAAATGCCGCACGTGGAGCCTTACGACGGCTCTACCAACCCGATCGACCACCTGGAGAGCTACAGAGCTCTCATGACGATCCAGGGGGCAACCGACGCTCTCCTTTGCATCGGCTTCCTCGCCACGCTACACAAAGCTGTCAGGGCCTGGTACTTCGATCTTCGATCGGAAAGTATCCACTCCTTCGGGCAGCTTGAGCACTCCTTCGCGGCCCACTTCAGCACCAGCCGAAAGCCGTCCCGAACATCGGACAGCCTTTTCTCTCTTAAACAAGGGGAAAATGAGATGCTCCGACACTTCGTGGCGCGATTCAATGCGGCCATGCTCAAGGTTCGGGACCTCAATGAGGACATGGCCATCTCAGCCTTGAAGCGCGGGCTGAGGGCATCCCGGTTCACCTACTCCTTGGACAAAACCCTCCCCCGAACGTACGCTGAGCTGCTGGAGCGCGCATACAAGTACATGCGTGCGGACGAGGGAGCTTCCGACCGGTGTCTGGCCGAGCCCAAAGGCCCGAAGGAGAAGCGGAGGAAGGGTCGGGACCTCGCTGTGCCTAGCAGCCCCCGACCGACAGTCGGGCCTCACCCCCACAACGGGGCCAGAGGTCGCCCCGACGACGTAGTCCGAGGCCGACACACCCCAGGTATGATTCCTACACTCCCCTCTCTGCTCCTCGTGCGCAGATTTTGATGGAGATCGAGGGGGAAGAGTACCTACGACGGCCTCCGCCTTTGAAGGCAAAGGGCCTCGACCGGCGGAAATACTGCCGATTCCACCGAGGCCACGGCCACAATACCGAGCAATGCATCCAACTTAAGGATGAGATCGAAGCTCTCATCCGTCAGGGATATCTCGATAAATTTTGGAGGAACCCGCCAACCCAGCTTGTTGCCGACCGACGACCCCAGCAGACCGAAGAAGCGATGGATAATCGACCTACGGCCGGGGTCATCAACATGATTTCCAAACGAATGGGCCCAGGGACGTCTGCTGGGGGGGAGCTGGTGAAGAAGCCACGCTTGGACGATGTAATCACTTTTACAGAAGAAGATATTCGGGGCGTCCAGACCTCCCATGATGATGCTGTTGTTGTCTCGGCAACAATAGCGAATTACGATGTAAAAAGAATCTTTGTAGATAATGAAAGTTCAACGAACGTTTTGTTTTATTCGACCTTCTCCCGGATGCGACTATCGGCCGATCGACTCAAGAGAGTCTCGGTGCCCCTCATAGGCTTTGCTGGAGACGCCGTCGTGGTGGAAGGAGAGGTCACCCTGCCCGTGACGGTCGGAGCCGAACCATGACAGAGCACAGTCCACCTGACTTTTGAGGTCGTCCAAGTGCCCTCGGCCTACAACGTCATACTTGGAAGATCCGGACTAAACGCCCTCAAAGCAATAGTTTCCACGTATCATCTCCTGGTTCGGTTCTCGACCAAAAATGGTGTCGGGGAGATGCACGGAGATCAACGCCTCGCCCGACGATGCTTTCAGATCTCTGCTCAAAGCGACGAATCAAAGGGTCCCCTAACGGCCGACAAGCTGGACCCAAGGGAAGAAGAAGAGCGGAGCGAGCCGGCCGAACAGCTCGTTCCCATCGCGATAGCGAAAAACCCGGACAGAAAAGTATGGGTCAGGTCTCAATTACCTGACCCCGAGCGACGACATTTGGCGGAGCTGCTGAAGGCAAATACCGACATATTCGCCTGGTCGGCGGTGGATATGCCAGGAATTCTACCGGAAATGATGCACACCGACTCAACATCGACCCAGCAGTGAGGCCGGTAAGGCAGAAGAAAAGGTCTTTTGCTCCAGAAAGAAAGAAGGCCATCGACGAGGAGGTGAATAAACTGCTCAGTGCAGGCTTCATCAGAGAGGCCACCTACCCCGATTGGCTCGCCAATGTTGTCATGGTGAAGAAAGCTAACGAAAAGTGGAGGATTTGCATCGACTACACTGACTTGAATCGGGCCTGTCCAAAGGATAGCTTTTCACTTCCGAAGATCGACCAGCTGGTGGATGCGACATCCGGTTATCGACTGCTCAGCTTCATGGATGCCTTCGCAGGGTACAACCAGATTCGGATGGCACCCGAAGACGAGGAACACACCACCTTCGTGACCGCCAAGGGCCTCTACTGCCACAGAGTGATGCCATTCGGACTGAAGAACACTGGCGTCACTTACCAACGACTTGTTAACAAGATCTTTAAAGATCAGATCGGGCGCAACATGGAAGTGTATGTCGACGACATGCTGGTAAAGAGTGCGCGAATTTTGGATCATATCCAGGATCTCGAAGAAACCTTCTGCACTCTACGACGACACCGGATGAAGCTGAACCCGACCAAGTGCGCCTTCGGAGTGACCTCAAGGAAGTTCCTCAGATTTCTCATCTCGCAACGGAGAATCGAGGCTAACCCCGAGAAGATCAAGGCCATCGTCGATATGCGACATCCGGACACCAAGAAGGAGGTACAGCAACTCAACGGAAGGATCATTGCGCTCAGCCGATTCATCTCTCGATCGGCTGAGAGATGCCTCCCGTTCTTCAAAACCTTGCGACAAGCCAAGCATTTCTCTTGGCCGGACGAGTGCCGGCAAGCCTTCGAAGAACTGAAGAAATACCTGGCCTCTCCGTCGCTTCTTGTGAGATCGGAGGTCGGGGAGATCCTGTACCTTTACCTGGCTACCTCCCCAGAGGTGGTTAGTTCGGTGCTCGTCCGAGAGAACGAGAACCGGGTTCACCAACCGATATATTATATCAGCAAAGTGCTTCACGAAGCTGAGACCCGATACTCGAAGGCCGAGAAGATGATTTTCGCTCTTGTCATTTCGTCACAGTGGCTTCGTCCGTACTTCCAGGCACATACTGTCGTGGTCCTCACCGACCAACCCCTGAGAGCGATCCTGCACCGTCCTGACACGTTGGGACGACTGGCGAAATGGGCTGTGAGACTAAGCGAATTCGACATCCAATACCGACCGCGACCTGCTCTCAAATCTCAGGTTCTGGCCGACTTCATCGTCGAATGCCCGACGACCGAACTGCAGTCGGGGGTGGGGAGCCCCGCGGAGGTCGGGACCTCTGACTGTGGCCTCGATCCGGCCTGGGTGTTGCACATCGACGAAGCATCCAACGCTCGAGGGAGTGGGGCCGGTTTCCTGCTCACCAACTCGGAGGGAGTGGTTACCAAACACGCCCTCCGATTCGACTTCAAGGCCTCCAACAATCAGGCCGAATATGAGGCACTCGTCGCCGGCTTGAAGTTGGCATTGGAGCTCGGGGTCGACCGACTCAAGGTTTTCTTCGACTCCCAACTGATCGTTGGGCAAATCCAAGGCGAGTTTGAGGTGCGGGATCCGACCATGACCAAGCACCACCAAAAAGTAAAAGATCTCGTGGCACCCCTCAAGTACTTCGAAATCTCCCACATCCCTAGGGCAGAGAATTCTCGGGCCGACGCGCTCTCCAGGCTCGCGACATACGACTACAGCACCTTGGGTCGGACGTTCGTAGAAAGTCTCGAACGACCGAGCATCGACAAGGTCGAAGAGGTGCTGCAATTGACGGCAGAGCCGAGCTGGATGGACCCAATCGCTCAGTACCTGACCGACGGATCTACCCCCGAAGACCCTGCAGAAGCCAGGCGACTCCGGTGGGCGACTTCCCAATATGTGATGATCGACGGCCGATTATACAAAAGGTCGTTCTCCTTTCCCCTGCTGAAGTGCCTGGGGCCGACTGACGCGGACTATGCCCTCAGGGAAGTACATGAAGGAATCTGTGGCGATCACTTGGGGGGCAAGTCCTTAGCTTACAAAGTCCTGCGACAGGGCTACTACTGGCCCACTATGAAGAAGGATGCCGCTGAGTTGGTTCGGAGGTGCGAACCGTGCCAAAGGTATGCCAGCATACAACACCGACCGGCCAGCCTGCTTGCTCCGGTCGTCGCCCCGTGGCCCTTCGTCCAGTGGGGAATCGACATACTCGGACCTTTTCCTCCGGCATCTGGACAACGAAAATTCATTATCATCGCGATCGACTACTTTACTAAGTGGGTAGAGGCCGAATCCTTAGCGCAAATCACTGAGCGGAAGATGGAGGACTTCGTACGGAAGTCCATAATTTTTCAGTTCGGGCTGCCAAATACCATCGTTACCGACAATGGACGACAGTTCGACAACCAAGACTTCAGAGACTTCTACGCAAGATTTCAAATCACGCACCGACTGACCTCGGTCAGGCATCCACAATCTAACGACGAGGTCGAGGTGACCAACCGGACCATACTGCATGGGCTCAAAACCCGACTGAATGAAGCCAAGGGCCTCTGGGTCGAGGAGCTGAACTCCATCCTGTGGGCGTACCGGACGACACCCCGGGTCCCGACCGGAGAATCACCTTTCAGCCTGGCTTATGGAACGGAGGCCATGATCTCGCTGGAGATCGGGTTACCATCGATCAGGGTTGAGCAGTATCGAGAGCCGGATAACTCCGAGTGTCGGAGAGCCGACCTGGACCTCTTACCTGAGCTCCGACGCGAGGAACAACTTCGTATGGCTTCCTACCGACAAAAGGTGGCCTGATATTACAACGCCAGGGTGAAGCCGAAGCTTTTCCGGCCTGGAGATCTGGTCTTGAGAAAGGCGGAGGTCTCGAAACCCTTGGATCGGGAAAAATTATCCCCAAACTGGGAGGGACCCTACAGGGTAGCCGACACCTACGGACCGAGAGCTTACCGATTGGAGACCCTAGAAGGGACGGCCATCCCGTGGACTTGAAATGCTGACAATCTGAGGATGTACTATCAGTGAACTCTGTATCCCCCTCACTTGGAATGCGACCTCAGTTTTAAACTTCGGAGTCTGAAACTTTGACTCTTCGACTGTTGTTCGGTGCTTACCAAGGGATATAAGTCCCCGACGTCCCAACTTAGACTTAACGTTCCACTGAGGGCCATCGGGTCGGTCACCAACGATGCGTCAGATGCTTAAAGGACCGGCGCATCCGCAACAACGGGAGTTGCACTCCTTCGGCATTTGAATCTCTCGACCAAAATGATCGAGCGGAACGGTCGGCCAACTTGCCGACCCTGCTCCGACCGGGATAGGCAAAGCACCAACGCAACCGACGTCGCGTTCACGACTTACCGACCAGGTCAAGACCGGTCGAAGGATATTCGGCTTGCCACCGTTTATCACACGGTGCGATGCAGGTACCCGACCTAAGTCTGGGTAGTGGGAACTCGACTTACCATCGCTTTCCCGACCAAACACGTTGACGCCGTATGCCGATGTGTCGGTCGCAATCCGACCGATCCCATCGGACGACATTGGGGTCATCGGGGTCCGCCCAAAGGTCGGTCGACCTTCGTCCCCACAAATGACCTCCGACTCCTCTGGCACGACCGACTCAACGGACTCGTGCCCGGAAGTCGGTTGACCCCCGACTCATCCCAGGGTGATGCACGTTCGACTCTGTCATTCGACTTACGACCTAACGACGGACGTTCGATCCAGGTCTAAGGACGGGCGATTAATGGTCGGAGTTCGTCTTGCTTACCCTATGGCGCACTACCGATTATCTCGACTGACAACTCGGGATGTCGTAGGGTGCCCTAGTGCGGTATGTCGGAACTGCACCTCTCCGACCTTATGACCCCACGACTATAAGTACATCCTAGCGGGCAAGGAAAAGGTGTCGGAAAAAAAATCAGAAATTTCTTAAGTCCTTTTAAGTCTACAAAATCGGGTCGAAGCCCGGTTACAAGTGCGCAAAGAAAAACAAAAAGCAACAAAGGAGGATAAGGCCGCGATCATCCTTCGGAGTCGATCTCTTCGACTGATGAAAGTTCGGGGATGACCGGTGTATCTACAATGGTCGGCACTGGGTCAACGGTCGGCGTCGGGTCGACGGTCGGCATTGGATCTTGGGCCGAAGCTTGGTCTGGGGTCAGGACCGTCCCTCCTTCGACGATCCGATCCGGGACAGCCTCTCCCACCACAGCGACGTCCCCCGACGACGGGTCGGCCATCTCTTTCGTGGCTTGGTCCTCGGCCCCCGGTGGAATGATACCGCTGAGGTCCAGCTCCGGGTACAAAGCTTGGACTGCATCTCGACCGTCTTCGTACCCCACCCGGTATGATGCAGAGCCGGTCTCTAGCAGCTCCTCCCGATATCTATCGGAGCCACGGAAGTCGTCCACCGCCCGACTCAGTGACTCCTTCGCCGACCTCGCCTCCACTTCCACCTGACCGAGAGAGTCCTTCGCCGACTCCGCCTCTGCCTTCGCTATGTCGGCGTCGGCCTGGGCAATCGACAAGTCCTCCTCAACCTTGGCGAGGTTCTCCAGGCTGACCCGGAGCTGCTCGCGTTCGGCCTCGAGCTCGGCGGCAACGCCGTCCTGTTCGTGCCGCAGACGGTGCGCAGTCCGACCCTTGCATTTGGCCTCCTTTCGAGCCGACTTGAGTTCGGACTCGAGATGAGAGACCTCGTCCTCCAGCCTCGCCTCCCGGTCGGTCGACTGCTTTAAGTGCTCGACCAGCGCCGCCTTGTCCGCTTCGGTGGCCGCCGCCCTGTCCTTCCAGGCTGCCCGGATGTTCCCAAACCTCCAGTACCCGACCTCAAGTTCGGACATGATATAAATTAGCTGCAAACATGGACGCTGCGTCAGGAAAGCGAAATAATGAGAACAGTAAGAAGGAAAGAGACGAAGTGGAACTTACTCCGACCATGGTCGGGTAGAACGAAGATAACATCTCGGTCACCTGCCGAGACCTCAGGACCTCCACGTCGGCTGGGAGAAGGATCCCCTGGCATAGCCTCCTGGCCAAGTTATGGTCGGCCAAGGCCGAAAATCCTTCGGGGGCCTGAGCGCCAGGTGACGCGGCGGTACTCCCTGACCTTGGGTCGTCGATGGGGGCCATTGGGGTTTTCCCCCGGTCGGCCACCCCTGCTCGAGCTTGACTGAGCGCCCCCCGTTGCAGCTGCAGACGCCATCGGACGACGTTCGGGTTCCCGAATGGTGTCCGACGCCACTCTCATTGGCGAAGCCGCCGACGTTCCTTCGGCCACTTCCCCCGTCGGCCGCTCCACCAGTTGCACCGTCGGAGCCAAGAGTGCGATCACCGGCTCCGACTGTTCGGTCCCCGACGCTGCGACGGTCGGCGCCGCTGTTGAGGGTTTCTTCGGCGGTCGTGAGGGTCCGACCCCGGACGCCGGCCTCTTCCTCGCCGCATACTGTCTGATTTCGACGTCGGTTGGCCTCATCCTCGACGGTGTCCCTGCGATTCCGATGAGAGGATCAGTATGTGCTCGAGAATAAATACCGAATAAAAAGACAACCGGTGGATCGAGCGATACCTAGGCGGGGGACCAGGCTCAGGCCAGCATCATAGAGGGCTTGTTCGGTAACAAGCTCCCTCTGCTTCGGGACCGACATGTCCTTGAGTCAGTGGAAGTCCTCCCGGTCGTCCGCCTCCACCCAGCTGTTCTCGTTTGCCTCGGTTCGGGGCGCGCCCCAATGAGAAGGAAAGCCCCAGGGAGAAGAAGAAGAAACAAAGAAAAACTGGTTCTTCCACCCGTGAATGGACGTTGAAAGACCAGTGATGAAGGAAAGACCCTTCCGGGGGTTGAAGGGCCACCACCCTCGAGCCTTAGGGTGGGGTCGGAGGACAAAAAATACCCGAAAGAGAGAGATCCGAGGGTTGGTTGGCAGGAGCTGACACAACAGGGCAAAGCTGATTATCAGCCGAACCGAGTTCGACGCCAGTTGCGTCGGACAGAGTCCGTAATAATCTAGCAGATTCCGGACGAACTCCGGAATCGAAAGCCGAAGACCAGCCCGGAGGTCCTCGACGTACAATGCCACCTGGCCCGCGGGTGGGTTGTTAACCCGACCGCCGGCCCCTGGGGCGGAAAGTCGGAACTGCTCTGGGATATGATACTGATCCCGAAGCCGATCAACATTCGGCCCCGAAAGCGAGGAAACCTCAACTTTCGGAGTCGACCGAAGGTCATCGGTCGGGTTTTCCGACCGAGCCTCCTGAGGTGAGGTTCTGGCCATAACACCAGAACCGAGAAGAGGACAAGACCGAAGAAGAAGGGGAAGGAAAAGAAAGAGTTTTAAGGAAAGCAAGAACAAAGAAGAAGGGGGCACGAACCCCGAACGAACCCTTGCGAGAGTGAGGGTGGGGGCAGCTGCCGGCGACGACGGAGAGACCGTTCGGGCAGAGTCTCCGCAGCAAGACCGTCAGAAATGAGGCTTCGAGCACAAGTGGCCCCATATATATAGGGCTGTTCGACGGTCGGGATGTCGCCGCGCCGACCGAAACTTCTCGGATGGGCGACACGTGGCAGCATCCGAGCCCTCTTTCGGTCCGGCGGTTCGGCGCACCCATCCCGGAAGGACCACGTTGCCTTCATTAATGCGAGGGACGCCGGCCCAACAACCTTTGACGCGTGGCGGAAGGGCCGCGATTCGGAATTAAATCGCCCGCGCCGATTCGCGTCCCCGATGGGACTCCTGGCAGCGGCCCGCGCTCCCAAAGCCGGCGTCGGATGACGGTTGGCGTTCCCCAAAAGGCGCCGGACACCCGATCGCCTGACGTCGGATCATCCGGCACTCGATCGTCTGACACCCGATCGCCTGACGCCGGATCGTTCGGCACTCGATCGTCTGACACCCGATCGCCTGACACCAGATTGTTTGACGTCGCATCACCGAACAACGGGACACCTGACATCGACTTGCCCGGATCATCCATCGGCAAGACTAGCAAACTCGATCCAAGACGCAGCAGAGAATCCACTCCTTTCGCCCAACGTCCCACCCGCGTGGAGATGCGGGCCAATGCGACATCAGGCTCGGGAGTGGGGGGGCAACTGTTGGGATATACCGACCGACTCCATCCGACCGACCGACTCCATCCGACCGACGGTGGGCGACACCGACAGCGACTACCGATTGTGCCTCGACCGGAGCGGATCGGCCTAACGACCCGACGTCGCCTCCGATCGCCTGAGGGCCGACCCCCCGCCACTGACTTCCTGTCGGAAGGGACGCCGACGACCCACCATCAATTTGGATGACTGACGTCCCACCTCTACAGGCCCTCCTAGCCATCGGATGAGCGGCATGGGCTGCAGTCCCTCAAGTAAACACCGTACGAACGCCGGGGGGCATTACCCTGCCAGGAAGCCTGGGGCGCTGTCCTGCTAAGGACGAGAATTAATTTCTAGGATCTGTCAACTTTGTCAACGACGTGACAACCTCCGACGATTTGACAACTCTCCAGTTGTCTACATCACCGACGGCGAGGCCCAACCACCTCCTACTATAAATCGGGGAAGGCAACAGCGCTAGAGGCCGCTCCGAAAAAAAGAGCGCTCAGGCTCTCTCTCTCTCTCTCTCTTTCTCTCCCTCTTCCTGTAGAGCTTCTTGTCTCTTTTTTTACTGTTGCCTAGTCTCCTCTCTGATTTGACCATCGGAGGGTCTCCGCCGGAGCCACCTCCGGTCAGCGTGGACTTTCTTTTGCAGGCGCTCGTTTCCGGCGACCAGGTGATGAGGGGATTGGCCGCAACAACATCTATGCCGGTGGATAGAAGAAAGAGATTGTAGTGCTTTGACAGTTGTGCAAAGTGCGATCGGACGGTTAATATAAAGGATACAACCTGACCCTTTATAGAGGGGTGCAACTTAACTTCTCTACATTTTTTTTTCTTTTTGCTGGTTGCCTGTATTACACTTGCTAGATATGGTTTATATATAATGCTCAAGGTTTAGAAGCTTTAGTAATACCCTGCAATTAGCGTCCCAGAGTCAAACATCCAAGGGATCTATTCATTTTTTTAATACCAACAGAAAAAAAAATATTATCTTAAAATAAAACATGTCTGTCAATTTTTCTTGATGATATTTGATTATGGGGTAGGGCTGTTAGTGGGCTGGTTTGGCCCAGTGACTGGATCCAAGGAAAACTGAAATGGGGTTCACAGACATTGCCCAAGGGCTAAATTATAGGAGCATGAGATCCACCAATCTTGGTTGGACCAAGTCAGGGTCGGGCTAAAAAATTCAGGCTTGTTCCTAGATTTGGGAGCCACCAATCTCACTAAGATAGCGTTTGGTGATCCAAATGAGATCACCACAGTGATCCGAGATCATCGATGATCTAAATTCTGTGATGATTTGATCATCAGTGATCTAAAATCATGATATTTAGTAGGTCATGATCAGTGATTAAAGATCCTTGAATATCCACGAGTAATCTGTTTAGTATTCTATGGAAATCTAAAATTACGGATTATATAATATATTTCATAAAAATATATTTATTAATCATATATAATATATTATAAATAAAATATTATTATATTTATTACTATATTAATAATTAATAGATTCTATAAAAAATACATTTATTAATACTATAAATTATTAATCCTATAGAATTAATATTCTTATTTATACTTATAATATAATATTTATTAATACAAATGTTTATTTTGATTAAAAAAATAAGGTAAATTGAAGTATTATATTAAATATTTTATTATATAAATATAAAGTACAATAAAATATCTTTACTCTAATTTAAAATTATCATTAACTCATAATATAACAATAATATTATTAATAATATATTATCATATAATATATATCATAAATATAATATATAATATCAAATATAATATAATATTATATATACAATATTAATATGATATATTAATGATATTAATATATCAATTTTTTTTATTAGATCAAGGAGTATTTTTATCCTTAAATTTCAGTTCAGAAATGATTTTAGATTATCAACCTCGAGGACGAATATCCCATCATTGGATTGTGGGATAATTTGAAGAGTAGAGATAATTTAAAATTACTGTCATATAGGATCATCATAGTGCAATCAAATAAAGTGATCTCATCATCTTCATCCTCATCATTTCTGATCTTGAGTGAATCATCTTATATCAAACCTTTCTTATCAGTGATAACTAGGTTATAATTTTTTTTTGATAAACTTATAATGTGTCATGATCCTCCGTATTTTGATTTTCTCATTCCGTATAACTCACATGGTGATCTAACTTTTTTTTTTTTTCTTCTCTTTTTCACTTTTTTTTCGGAATAAAGGTGTTTTTGACGTATGGTTTCCAATCACATAATTGTTGCATTTTCTCCAAAAGCTAAGGTCAATTCAGGAAAGTCTCCATTTTCTAGGATAAGTGCGGCTGCTTTTGGGAGGACCAAAGCCCCACACAAAGCCGCTCTTATCCTGCCGTCGCTTCGTCCTAACCCCCTATTCACCCATAATTAAAGACGAGAATAAATGTAAAACCTTTGAGGCCCAATCTAGGAACCAAATGGAATTGCTTTCTATGTATCTCAAAGAATTGGCGATTACCACAACAACAACGGTGACGTACAACGGTTTTAGCTCCTTCGCCATGTCATATATAATGACCGATAGTATTAGACTGTTATAACACTAGGAAGACCAGACGGACAAGACCACGGAGTGAATCCGTCACTCAACAGTTTCATTATCATGAAGAAGGAATCATACTCCCTTAGTATGAGTACAATTAATAAATCAGCAAATAAAATCTTTCGAAAGAAATTACATATAAGATGTTCCAAATCCATCCATTCAAATGCTCCACAACATACGAAGTAATCCAAGCAGTCTTATTCGCCTCTTGATACATATGCAATGCTCGACAGGAGACATAATCACCTGCTAGCCTCCAAACATTTTGCAAGGATCGATTACCATCCGTCCGCGGCTCCTATTAGCTTCATTATTTTATAAGACACCAAGTACTCCCCTATACACAACATACTCATTTCACCAAATCCTAGCATTCCCTTTTTTTTTTTTTTAACACCAACTGGAAGCGATATGCAATCAAACTCTTCCACGTGTCTTATAATCCACTGTGGCCTGGTCACGTCACCTTGACCTCAGAAGTCTCAGGTCTTCCCACCCAAGCTTCCAAGCCCTTTCCCATTTCCCCTCCATCTTTTCCTATTTGTTCCTCCGAGCAAAACAGCGTGAGAGAAAGAGAGCAAGGAGAAAGAGATGGGAAACGCCGTTATCAAATTTCTCAGGGGAGACTGCAACCTATCCATACCTCCTGATGAGCCCCAATCCTTGGGTCCCCATGGGGTGACAAAGGCCACCGTTGGCCTCTCTGCTCTAGCTCAAGATCTCTTCAACTTTGACATCACCTCTCAGGTAAACTATCATCACCTCACGACCTCCATCTTTGTAAAGACATCAATAGTAGTTTATCCATGTCTTCTTCATTTTTTTTTTTTTTTTCCTTCCATCCAGAATTTATTCAACATAGATATGTTTATCCATGTCATTTTATTAAAGATTGACATGAAACCCTCTTCCATTTTCAATGTCAAAAAAGGTTCCGGAGGGACTGAGCCGCCATGTGGTCTCCTCCAAGAAAGCACAAGCTATTTGGTATAACTACTCACTCTTAGCTTGTTACCCAGTGTTTAACACTTTGTTCAGTTGTGATCAAGTGGGAAAAGATGAGGAAGACAACACTAAGGGAATGGACTACTGTGATTCATGACTTATGAGCTGCTTGAGTCCATGATATGAAGAGAATGTTGCTCTCATATGCTTCATACCCACTAATTGAGATTTCGAAGTTTCTCAGTATTAATTGAATACTAGCTGTATTAGTTTTGAAGGGCATGTCCGTCAATTACTTTCGATCTTAACGTAGGTACAAGAAGCTATTACAGGCATGGAAGGAATCCAAACCACCACCAAAAACACCAGAAGAAGCAGCGAGTCTTGTTATCCGGACTTTGAAGCAAACTCAGAATGCAGACATTGAGGTGAATTCTGACCCCCATGCAGCTGATTGCACCAGAACCTTTTAGTAGAATATATGGTTCACTTTCCTCTTCATGTTAGAATGAGGTTATTTGAGTATCTTCATCTCATAGGCCTTATAAATAAAGTCTGACATCCTTTTTTTTTTTTTTTTTTTTTTTTTGATCAGGGTCTCTTGGCTTTCTATGGACTTCCTTCTCCCCAAATTCCTGCAGAAACCTCCAGTGCTTCATCATCATTGCCTGAGGGAGTGAAATTTAAACTGCATACACTGCCCGTGAGATAGCGTTAACCTTGTATGACTTGACATCATGTTGAAAGCCTGCAGCTTTATTTATCTCATATGATCTCTGGTATTAGGTTGATGCAAGAGCCGTTGTTGATGGAGATGGTTTATCTGTGTACGTGGACACAAAAGACCCAAGAGAGTCAGCCAGTGTGCCACTAGAAATACATGAGGCAGCCATCGCGAGAAGCAGCGCTCGTGCTGCAAAAAACTACTCAGAGGCAGATGCACTTCACAAGACCATCATAAATGCAGGATATAGGTCATCCAACTCACTATCTATCATAGTATGTTATTTACTATGGCTGAAACAATTAACTTCCATTGCAGAGTTATCAAAGGTCCAAACAATGAGCAGATCCTAGCAAAGAAATATCGAATTAGGCTGAGGTAACGAGCAAAAGTTAGATGTTCATGGACAGTAAGCTTGTGTCTGTATTGTTGTCAATGGTCTTGTCGTAACTTGAAATGCCTGCAGGGGGATTGATGCACCAGAAGGCCCAATGCCTTATGGGAAGGAGGCTAAGGATGAACTGGTTAAGCTCATTCAGGGGAAGAAGTTAGAAATCCATGCATATGGCCAAGATAAATATGATCGATGTGTTGGAGATGTTTATTGCGACGGTGTATTCGTGCAGGTGAGAGCAAGTCCTTACCTGTGTAGTTGATGCTCTGCTACTGATTTGCTTTCCAACCTTTTACTGCAGGAGCAACTGCTGAAGAGAGGCTGTGCGTGGCATTATGTAACCCATGAGCAACGCCCTGAATTCTCAAAAGTGTGTTCCGGTAGTATTGGCCTTCATATTTTAATGCTTTATAAATTTTATTAACTCAAATCTTTGGATAAAATCATAATCTCAGTGGGAAAAAGCTGCACGCAATGCACGGAGAGGTCTGTGGGCTTTACCAGACCCTGAGGAACCATGGAAATGGAGAAAAGATAGAGGCAATGGTGCATGGAGAGCAGCCAATGTCCCAGTGCAGGTTCACTAACTGATGGATGGCCTACTTCTGGGATGAAGTCTGCCTCAGGGAGCTCGAGATGTACCTGTGTTCTTCAGTATTCTCACACAAAGTTGAAGAATTTCTTTAACAAAGTATGGGAGTCAAGAAAGAGTTACATCCGGGAGAGATTTACGGCAGGCACAAAACCAGGAAATGGGGATAAAAAATTAAAAACATAATCAGCATCGATTGTGAGTTGTGTGATTAGTTCATGATCTTATATTTTAGTAGTCATGAGATGTTTGTGCTTTAGTAACTCATCTGTACATTAAATGTTAATAATGTCTTGCACTGATGTGTTATTTGTTGTACTCTTTTTTCCTTTTTTTGTGATAAGTACCATTTGTGTATATTTGAATAGAAAAACTCACAAATAACAAAATCATGCGAAGGAAGCTCATTACGTTTTATCGACATATCACAACCTGGGAATATGATCTTTCTTGCACCAGAAAGAAAACAGCTACTACAGCCCCTGCTACTTATCACTTAGTACATTTTGTATATTATAATCAAGTGAAAATATATTGATATAAAATCAGGAGCATACCAGAAACAATACCTCTATATTGTGGAGCCATGATAAAGGCATTGGTAAGCCATTAATCAACGAGGACTTTGCCAGCACATTACCACAGTATTTGGTTATCCTTCAATCTGCCAAACTCCAATCAAAATACAACCAAAAATTACAATGCATATTACAAGAAAAAGCTTATATACTTTGATATAGTCGTTCACATGATAAAATTTAAGTGATAAAATATATAATATGATGTAAAAACCATCTCCAGTGTTTGTACCCTAGACTTCTTATTTGTGAGAGAGGTGCCAACCGAGTTAAGGCCAATTAACAACCCATTAATTGGATTAACTGGAGAGATTAATGTATGAATCAACAAAATTATTATTTCAATTTCTGCTAGCGAAACCAATTTATGTCACTCAGTCATATACAACTAATAACGGGGAGCTACCCTTGTTTTGCCACCGCAACATCTGTTGAGCCCTGAAAACAGTATATAAAACTTATGCAGGTGACTGAAAAATTATTGCTATGATATTTTGGGTGTCAAAAACGGGTCAAACCAGCTTTTCTCCATTATTTTGTTCAGCTAATGCAGAGGTCAAGAGAACGTTATTTCTTAAAGATCACGTCAACGAGCAGAATAGATTTGATTTCATGATTACTACAAAACAAATGAGAAACCGTGGAAAATGCATGAACAGCTACCGAAGAAACCAACCTGCAGTCAAGTGCAAAACGGGAGGGGACATCGGATGATTAAAGGACACATGCTTACAGATCACCCAGAGACCGCTTTTATCACTGTATGATCGGTCCACTCTCTGGGAACCACTTGATCTAGGCAGGACCACTAGATAGAATATTCAGGTTACATCAGTACAGTGGAATTCTGAGATCAGGTTCTGACTGCCTTGGTCTCCTATATTTAACAGTTGCATCACACATAGCTGCATTTGATTTTCCCCAGCAACTTGAAACATCCTGCAATGAGGCAATGCCATGTGTTGCATCTTTCAGTGTGGCCTCCACACCTTGACTTCTCAAGTCTCCCCTAGCAAACTTCATACTCTTTCCCCTCTTCCTCCTGTATATCCGAGCCGAATAGAGTGTAATTGATTAACGGAGGAAAATGGGAAGTACTCTGTCCAAATTTTTCAGAGGAGACTCTGACCAGCCTGCACATCCCATGAGGCTCATGATCTTTTTACCTTCAACATAACCTCTCTGGTGTTTATCATCAAATCATCACCACCACCACCATCTTTGTCTCTGTCATCTGAAGCTAAAGATATCAACAGTATTTTATCATGAGCTCATTCCAAAGATGACATTTTTGCAAACTTGTTACCCTGGAAACTTGCTCTTCAGTTTTTACTGATAGGATGGTTCCAGGAGGGCTGAGCCAACATGTTGTCTCCTCCAAAAAAGTGCAGATCAATTGGTATCACAACTTGCTCTTAGCATGTTAGCCCATAGTTCAACAATTAGTTCATCAGTAGTCAAGTAAGAAATGATGAGCAAGATAATGGGAGAATGAAAAAGAAGGAAAGAAAGCACATCTTGTGAGGATCTATACGGACGTATATTTACTCCAATATCGATTATTCACTAGAAAGATTTAAGATTAGAAAACCCAAATAATACCTTCTGTCTAGTCTTTTTAGATGAGGTCCTGCATTGTGACACACCTACAAGAGTATCACTTCAGGTTCCCAAGCAGATGGCCTTGCGATCTTGGGATGGAATGCCTTGCCATCCACATGCAGCTTGAGTCTGTAGCATTAAAAGAATTTTGCCCTCAGGTGTTGTGTAGTAATGAGCTCTTCCACCGTCACAAAGATCACATGATGCTGACTAACAATTAATAGGCTATAAACTATATTAGTTTAGAAGAGCATGACACCCGAGTAGCTGAAGAGGTCCATTTTTATGCTTTCCTACTTAATATAGGTAGAAGAAACCATCAGCGGAGTGGAAGGAAACCAAGCCATTACCAAGAATACTAGAAGACGCAGCCAGGCTTGTCCTCTGACAATGACAAGGAATCAGAAAGCTGATGCTGAGGCGAAACCTGTGGAATCCCATCAACCTGTTCACACCAGACATTTTTATACTAAATTGTTCACTCTTCTCTTCCATCTGGGCATTGTATAGCATTTTTCATCCTTCTTTGATCAGGGCATCTGGGCTTCCTATGGTCTTCCTCCTTCCAAAGTCCTGAAGACACCTCCAGCATTCCCATCACTGCCAGGAATGAAGTTTGAACTGCATACATTGCCTGTGATTTACAAAAAACCATGAATAATTCAAACTCAAGTTGAAAACATGCAGCGCTGATCATCTCATATGACTGACCTCTGTCGATAGGTTGATGCAAAAGCTGTTGCTGATGTAGATAGTTTTATGTTGCATGTGGACACTGCAGACACAAGGGAGCTAGCAAGCAACCCATGAAAAGTGCATGACACGGCCATTGAGAGGACCAAGGCTCAAGGTGCAAAGATTTATACGAAGGCAGATGTACTTCAGAAGCCGATCAATAATGCAGGATATTGGTCACCCAAATCTCTATTGTAACCTTTACTTATCATGAGTGAAACAATTAACTTTGATTCCCTCAAAATAAAAATGAGAAAAGATTCTTTGATCATAGGGTCATAAATTGTTTGAATTAGAAGACCCTCACAAGTAAATACTGAATTAGGCAAAGGTATGAGGCAACAAATTTGATGGACAGAGAGGAAACTTATACCTGTACTGTCATCAGGGTTCGTCGTACCGGCCCGAACCGGCCGGTACGGGATGTACCGAGCCGGACCGGTGCTTTAACGGTCCGGTTCGGACCTTTTTTTCGAGAAACACCCCGAACCGCACCGAACCGAGCGGTTCGGTCCGGTTCGTTTCCATACCGTCCAAAACCGGACAGTATGGTTCGTTTCAGTCCGATTCGGCGTGAACCGAACCGTACCGACCGTCCCATGTGAATAAAGTGAGGAGGGGGGAGGGGGGGAGGGGGGTAGGGTCGGAGACCACATGCATAAAGAGAGCATGTTTGGAGTTCTCTGAGATATCTCAGAGAACTCCCGAGGGTCCGAAAGTTGCGAAGGTCTCAACGAAACCGTTGAGACATCCGAAAAATTAGAAAAAAAGAAAAAAACTCCGTCAAATTGTAGGAGTGGTTCGAGGAGAGACTGATCTTTGGCCGGAGGTAAGATAATGTGTTATTTTCTTAGTAAATATTTTTTTTTTATTTTTATTGTTAAAAATAGGATAAGAATGAGAAAGAATGAAAATAATAGAAAATCATGCCAAAATCTTATGATTTTGGGATGATTTAATTATATGTGATAGATCTTTGGAAGATCTACACGATGACACCAAAATTGTTAATTTTTGTTAATTATATTTTTTTAAATATTTTTAAATATTTATTTATTTAAAAATTAAAAAAAATTAAATTTAGGAAAAAAATCAGAGTTTGGGAATCATGTTTAGAATGATTCAAGCTACTTAAATCTAATTTCAATTTTTTTTCAAATATTTGAAATTAAAATATTATTTTTTTAATTATTTAAATTAAAAAATTTAATTATAAAATAAAAAATATATAAAAATAGTGTTATATTTTAGTTAATTTAAAAATATTATTTGAAGCATATAACATATTTATTTTGAATTTATAAGTTTTAAAATAATTATTAAAATTATTTTAAAATTATATATAATTATTTTAATTATCGTTAAACTATCGTGTTTTGTTATACTTGCATATATTTATAAGAAAAAAATTTAGAGCATGACGTTCGTTCACTTTAATTAATCAGCTATTTTATAGTATATATTTATTTATATAAAAATTATTAAAAAAATAAAAAAATAAAAAATCAATGTTAGTTTTAAAATTGAGAATAATGTTTAGAATGATTCAAAACAATTGAAATATTTGAATCTAACTTGAGATTTTTTTGATTTTTTTTTTGTAAATATTTAAATAGTAAAAAATGTTATCAAATAAAAAATATATGTAATTAGTGTTATATTATAGGTAATTCGAAATAATTAGTATTTTGTTATATCTGCAGAAATGAATAAGAAGAAAGATCAAGAGCGTGACATCGATTGGGATCATGGCGAGATGCTCTCGGCTCGGCATCATTGGAGATGCAAATGGTGCAACACAGAGTTCAAGGGAGGAGGAGTGACTAGGTTGAAACAGCATCTGGCTGGTGGTTATCCTGATGTGTCCATGTGTCGGAAATGTCCGCAAGAGGTCCGACAATTGATGAAAAAGTACTTTGCTGATTCGAAAGCAGTGAAGGAAGGGACAAAGCAGAAAAAGACCGAAATAGACCGTCGAGCTGCAGAGCTACCTTCTTATCACTCTAGAGAGTTAGAGAAGGCTTCTGCTCCAGATGATAAGGAGGCACAGATTGAGGCTGCCATTCATGCGAGCTTGGCGGATCAGTACCAGCAGGAGGAGATGGCCCAGTACAGAGACCGATTCGGACCATCATGCTACGAATCAAAATCTGGATCAGCGACTGGTAGGGAAGAATTCGAGTTCAGGAGGACTACCTTAGTCAGAGAGCCTGGTGGTAGAGGGAGCAGACGCAGCATGTCTTCTTTGTTGGGAGCTTTTGGCAGTAGGAGGAGGTCCTCCAGAGATATTCCAGCAGGAGCCAGCATTCAGGATTTGGATCCACATGCTTTGTCCAGCAAGGATTCAAAGCAGCAGAGAATTGACAGTATGCTGAAAAAAAATAAGAAGAAGGATATATGGTGAGCTATTGAATCATGGTTTCATTTCAGCCAGATTCCAGCAAATATAGCAGTCAATCCTTACTACCGATCTGCTATTTCAGCTATAGAGGCTGCCGGTCAGGGTGTAGATCCTCCAGGACCTAAGGACATCTATTGTCAGCTTCTTGACAGCAATAAGGAGGATCTGCAGAGATGGATTGCTTCTTACAAAAATAAATGGCCTACATACGATCTGACAGTGATGTGTGATGGTTGGACAGATCCTACTAGACGGAGCATCATTAATTTTTTGACATACTGTGATGGAAAAATATTTTTTTACAAATCAATCGATGCTTCAGATAAGATGCACAATGCCACATATATCCTTGGTCTGATGGAGGAGGTGATTGATTCAGTAGGTGAGCAGCATGTCGTGCAGGTCATCACAGATAACGGATCACAATATAAGGCTGCCGGAGAGTTGCTGATGGAGTAGCGACCGCAGATATACTGGACCCCATGTGCTGCACATTGCATTGATCTTATATTGATGGATATCGGAAAGATTCGCAGGGTGCAGCAGGTAGTGGAGATTGCCCAGATCATTATTAGATTCATCTACAACCACACATGGGTTCTTTCATTGATGCGGATGTATACTGGGGGGGAGATCTTACGATCGGATATCACATGGTTTGCTACCAACTATATAGTACTTGATAGTCTTCTTCAGAAGAAAACAGCCTTACGTCAGATGTTTGTCAGTGCCGAGTGACAGGAGAGCAGATATGCGAGGGCCGGCACTGATGGAAGTCATGTGGAGAACTTGGTGATGAGTCAGTCATTTTGGCAGCAGGCTGAGAAGATAGTGAAGGCTATTAAGTCTTTATATGAGGTGCTTCGCGCCGTGGACAGCAAAAGATACCCCCAGATGGGCTTCCTATATTACATGATGGAGAGAACAAAGAAACAGATCAGTGAGAATGATCCCAAGCATGCTCAAGAATTCATTAACATTATTGAGCGCCGTTGGGACTATCAGATGGGCAGAGATTTGCATCTAGCTGGTAAGTTTGGATTCAAGAATGTTTTAAAATATTTTTTCGAAGCATGAAAATAAAATTGTGCTCAATCAGTCTTGAAATTTATCTGCAGCTTATTACTTGAATCCGAGATTTCAGTATACTATTCCGGAGATAGATATGGATAGCGAGCTTCTTGCTGCTCTTCGCAATGTCATATATAAGATGGTGTCCGATCCAGAAATCGCGTCGTTGTGTCTGCAAGAGGTATGCTAGTTTAAAACAGATATAATTATTCAACTAAATTCGATCTGATATATTTATAAATAATAAATATATTTTATTTTAGACGAAACAGTTTAGAGAGGGATCAGACAGTTTTGGAATCCCATCAGCTGTCGTAAGCAAAAAACAAATGAATTCAGGTAAATTACATATCAATAATGAGCAATATAGATTGATATGTAATTTTGCTTAATAATATCATCAAATTTGATATGTAATTTTACTTTTGTAGCTGAATGATGGATTCATTTTGGAACGTCAGCACAAAATTTGAGACATATGGCTGTCCGTATTCTTTCTCAGACGATCTCTGCTAGTGGCTGTGAGCGTAATTGATCCACTTTCGCCCTTATCCACAGCAAACAGAGAAATCGTCTGACACAAAAATGCCTCGACGATCTTATATATGTTCACTACAATCTGAGGTTGAGGCTAAAATGTATTCAGGAGGAAGTTCAGTTGAAGTACACTGATCCGACGCTGGATGATTATGCCGACGAGGACGACGATCCGATCATCAGATGGCTTGCAGGTCAGTAGTAGGAACCAGAGCTTGATGAGCCAGGATCCCCTCCACGACCAGCCAGTGTGGTGACAAGGGAGATCAGGGTGGATCCAAGGCAATGGGCAGAAAAAAATATTCCACATAGGATTCCAGCTGATCAGCCACAGTCTGAGGGGACACAAGGGACTCATTCATCACATGACTCACTATCCGATACATCTTTCCAGATATTCGAGCGAGAGATGTATAAACGTTCCTCCCAGCAGCCAGCAAGAAGGCATCCATCCTTCCAATCACAGGAAACTCAGTCACAGAGGGGCACAAGGGGAGGGAAAGGAAAAGACAGTTGCACGTGCACCACTCTCGAGAGTACAGGAGTTATCTGATTCAGATAAAGACACCAGGGAGAGTGATGATGATACTGGTAGTAGTAGCCATGGATCTGATGATCAGGGAGGAACTGGAGGACAGGAGACCACCGTTTATGAGACACAGCCACAGAGTGATATTCGATTCACCGGTGAGTCTCAGTTTACGCATGTCACACAGGATAGGGATCATGGTGGACGAGTCGGTAGAGATCGTGGGGAGTCGATTTCATATAGACGACGGGCTCCTAGAGGTCGTCCAGCACATGATGCAGCTGCGGACAATCTTGCACGTGAAGTAGGATCCATGGATGTATCTGGATCATCCTTGCATTATGGATCCTATTATCCACAGTCACCTTATGATCCATATGCATATGGTGCATCCGAGGCATCATCTTCTAGTGGTTACTATCCTATGCAGCCTGGAGCATCTTACAGATCATATTTTGCTACTAGCATATTTGGATGGACTCCTCCACAACCGTACCATCATCTCGAGGATACTTCTCAGAGTCAGAATTTTAGCGAGAGATCTGAGATATCTTACAATCCAGAGAGGATGCCTTATGAGATGATGAATATTCGAGAGTACGGTGCAGCTTGGCTAGAGGGTTGGACTGATGTCCCTTCAGACTATGTTGATGATCCAGATATCTACGAGCGTCACAGACACTCGACAAGAAATTAAATGCAGAGTACATCTTAAGGTTCGTATATCAGTTATTGCGTTTTGTACTTAAATATTTAGATACATTTTAATGCGTATTTTATATATTTTTTCTTTAGTTTTAAGATGACATAGTTGAAATATAATGTAAATAAATATATGTTTGAAATTTTGGATCAAAAGTCTTTGTACCGCAACCTAACTTCAAATTGAACCCAAATATGTCAATAATATGTGTTGTATTTATCAATTATTAACTTTAAAAATCTAAAAAAAAAATTTGAAAATCGAAAAAAATTGTGTACCGGATCGATACGCTTGGGCGTACCGTATGTTGGTACGGTACGGTACTGATACCGTACCGTACCGATTCGGCACCGGCACGCCGTCCAGTACCGGTACAGCAAACCTTGACTGTCATAAATTTATCTTGTCATAATCTTTGAGAAGCCAACTGGGGAGCTTAATGCCTTGTGGGAAGGAGGCCAAGGATGAGGTGGTTAAGCTCATCCACAGGAAGAGTTTGCAAATTCATGCATATGGAGATGATCAGTATTGTCTATGTTGTCGGAGATCTTTATTGTAATGGTAATTTGTGCAGGTTAGAGATCAAGATTAAGTACTTGCCTTCGTGCTTAATGGCTCTGCAGATGCCCCTGTCAAGCACTTGTAGGAGCAGATGCTGAAGAGAAGCTTAATTATGTGACCTATGATCAGTTCTCTGAACTTGCAGTAGTGAGTTCCAGCAGCATCAGCCATCACATCTTATAATCCTTTGAAAACGCTACCAACACTATCCTTTGCTTGAATGATACTCTCAGTGGGAAAAAGAAACTTGGACTGCACATAGAGGTCTCTGAGCTTCACCAATCCCTGAGAAACCATGAGAATGGAGAAAAAACAGATGTATTAGTGCATCAAAAGCATGCACGGTCCCACTGTAGGCTTATTGACTGATGGAAGGCCTATTTCTGGATTGGAATTTCTGCTTCAAAGTGCTCAAGATGTGCCTGTCTTCTTCTGCATCCTCACAAAATATTGAAGAATTCCAAGAGGAACAAAAGGTGGGAGGAAAGAAATAGTGACATCTCGGAAAATTCTATAGATGAGAAGACATGATCAGCATCAAACCAGAGTCTTGTCACTAGTTCGGCATCTATCTTATCAATAGTAGCTTCGACATGCTTGTGCACTGATAACTCATCTGTGAATCAAATACATTACAGCATCTCAGTTAGATTGCAGTGATGCACCATTTATCTATACTTTTCTTTCATTTGGAGAAGTATCATTTCTCGACATGTGACTAGGAGAAAACTCAAAAAATACAAACACATACCTGCAAACTTAATTTATGTTCTATTGACATAAAAAATAATTCAAAAATAAGATATTGGAACATATCACTCATTGGGAACATAATCTTTCTTCGACCACAAAGGCAAATGGTCATTACAGCACCTTGCTCAACTTATATTTTATATTCAAGTGAAAACATATCGATATATGCATATTCAGAAGCAAAACAAAAACAATATCCCATAATTAAGTAGGCATGAAACAGGCATTGATAAGGATTGATCAAATACAATACTGTCAACAAAATACGTCAGAAGTCAGTTATCTGTCAATAAAGCAACCTTCAATTGTACATGCTAAAACAAAACCAATAATCTAATACAAACTAGCATTAAGCATATGCCTTTATATACATGTTTGGGATGCATGGGGACTGGGGACTCTCTACATGTCTGGGGTGCACAGGACTTTGATTGCAAAAATTAGAGACACTGCTCTGCCATCTGAAAAAAAAGAAGCAGCAAAAATGTGGAGTCAATCTCAGGGAAGGGATGCTCAAGAACAAGTCATATATGGTGGTCTGGTCCCTATCGGAGAGTATTTTTTTAAGAAAAGTAAATTTGGGATGGAGTCCAAATAAGAGACTTTCTATTATAATGGTAAGATATTGTAAGAAGATACCAAGCAATATAAATGGTTGAACATGTTCAAGTACATTGCAGATGTTCTGACTTATCTGCCTGACATGATCAGAAGATTTGGCCTAATGAGCATAGCGCTTTCAATCTGTCCCATCACAGCAGCAGTATCAGTAAGCTAAAAAGTAGTAATTAGTCAGGGTATTAAATTTCCATTTGGTTGAATGGTTTTAACTATACCACTTCGTCAATCATTTCTCATCATTGGTTGAGGAGAAATCAA
The DNA here is from genome assembly GCF_000442705.2 of Elaeis guineensis. Classification (NCBI taxonomy): domain Eukaryota; kingdom Viridiplantae; phylum Streptophyta; class Magnoliopsida; order Arecales; family Arecaceae; genus Elaeis; species Elaeis guineensis. Next base: position 125,421,800 of record NC_025997.2, on the reverse strand, counting down.
CTCAGGAACCATACCAACTTCAATAAATTGATATGTATACAACTACAACAATCTTCATTAATTTCAACAATATAAATAACTTCTTTAAGTTACAATAATCTGTTGAATCACCAATAATCATTGCACGAACACAAACCATCTTTGAAACAGTGGTACCGGTTATTATCCCTCACAATTACTTCACGATTGATAATTTTTGAAATGAGTTTTATAGCTTCATGACAGTCATTACAGACACGAAGGTTCTTCACCACCCGGATTGTTTCATCTGGTCTGGTACTGATGAGACCAAATGCAATGGCTAGCTTCTCGCTATGATGCCCAAGGGAATGCTCCTTCTCTTCCTCTTCTATGTCAAACAAGACTACTTCTGTTGTTGGCATGTATCCTAGTGCCTTTAGTTGCTTACCCAACTCATCAAGCTTTGAGTAAATTTGTTTGCTCAAGGGATGGGATTTGTCCCCAACATGGAACTCGTGAACCACACCTTTCAGTTCAATCCAGCTACGTCCAGGTGTCTTCTGGATCCCTTTCTCCTTCATGACTAACCTGAGTTTTGCTGCATCTTCCCATTTGCCACTTGTGGCATATATATTTGATAGCAGGACATAATTCCCTGAATTTCGAGGCTCTAGCTCAATAAGCTGCTTCAAAACAAGCTCGGCTAGTTGGGTGTTACGGTGTATCCTGCAACCACCCAGCAGAGCCCCCCAAACAACTGCATTGGCCTCCATAGGCATCTCCTTAATCAACCGATGAGCCTCCTCCAACAAGCCTGCACGGCCAAGAAGATCAACCATACAACCATAGTGCTCAATTCTGGGAGTCAAGTTATAAACCCGATTCATGCTATAAAAGTACTTCCTTCCATCTTCCACTAGACCAGTGTGAGTACAGCTACAGAGAATGCCTATGAAAGTATTCCCATCAGGTTGGACTCCCATCTTCTCAATTTGAGCAAAAAGCCCAAATGACACCTTCCCATGGCCGGTCATGGCAAGCCCTGTTATCATTGCATTCCAAACTATAACGTCTTTTTCCATCATTCTCTTGAAGACAGTCCAAGCCTGAGCTGTGCTTCCACATTTGGCATACATATCGATCAATGCCGTCCCTAACACAGGGTTCGAGAGAAAGACATTCATGTCCATTTGACGGCTGACCTGTTGGCCCAACTCCAGAGCTCCTAATCTAGCACAAGCTGAAAGAACTCCGACCATGGTAAAACAATCAGGCCTCACATTCACAGCCTGCATTTGAAAGAAGAGCTCCAAAGCCTCTTGAGGCAGCCCACTGGAAGAATATCCACCAATCATCGCACTCCAAGACACCACATCCTTCTCAACCATCCCATCAAAGACAGCTCGAGCCTTGTCCATGCTTCCACATTTAGTATACATATCCACAAGCGATGTAGCAACAAAAACATTCTTTTCCATCCCTTTGTCCTCTATATACTGATGTATCCACTCCCCGGTCTTCAAGTCCCCCAATTGGGAACAGGCAGTCAAGACCCTGACCAGCGTGAAACTATCTGGCCTCAAATCCATCTCTAATGACCTCCGAAACATATCCAGGGCTTCCACCAATCTTCCCTCGCCCATGTAGCCGCTGATGATCGCGGTCCAAGATACAACATTTCTCACCGGCATTTCATCGAACAGCCGCTGGGCTTCGTCCAGGAGGCCACATTTCGCATACAGACAGAGCAAGCTGGTCTTGACGAAGACATCCAACTCGAACCCGGCTTTCAAAACGTGGGCGTGGATCTTTACCCCGGTATCGAGGTCGAATAGGCGGGCGCAGGCCTTGAGGACGAAGGGGAAGGTGAAGTTGTTGGGGGACAGGCCCTCGCGCCGCATGTCGGTGTAGAGGTGGACGGCGTCTGCCATGTTGTCCGCGGCGACGAGGCCTCGAACCATGTTGTTCCAGAGGTAGAGGTTGGGGTGGTCGGTGCGGCGGAAGAGGAGGAGGGCGTGGGCGGGCTGACCGGAGTCGAAGGAGGAGCGGAGGAGGAGGTTGAGGAGGTACTGGTCGCCGTCGAGGCCGAGGCGGAGGAGGCGGGCGTGGAGGTGTTTGAGCTCTTGGAAGGAGCGGCATCCCTGGAGGAAGCGCCACTTTAGCTCCGGGGCGGCGGAGAGGAGGGCAGGAGGAGGGGATTGGCGGGGGAGAGGGATGGCGGCCATTCCCGGCCCAAAAATTTAAAGGGCCGCATGGAGGGAAGGAATGCAGGTTATGGAGGCTTTGGAAGCAAATTAGGTTAGACTTCATCGCCGGAGAAGGTTTGTAGTTATTGGTTTATACTATTAGGTTATATAATCAAATGTTTAGTATTTATTGAATTATTTGTTTAACATATTTTTTTGCTGTAAATTTAATGGTTATGCAGTCATATAAACTGGTTAAAAAGCGCGTAAAAGCAAACATTGCTTTTAAAGGTTTCAGATTTGGAATAATTTAATAAAATTTTGGTGTAAAAGATATAATTTAATTAATTATATTTATTTTTAATACATTATATCGCAAATCCATCTCTTGGTTAGGAAATATTTTTCTTCTTTTCTGTCGAAAATTATCAAAATCCAGATTTCTTGTTTAGAAGTTTTGAATTTTTTATTAAATTACTTTTTTACCTATTGTAAGGTTTATATGAGTAGGTTTGTTTTTGTAGATTGTCCCTACTCCTTATCTTATTTTCAAAGTACTTTAAAGATTAAAATTTAGTGAAGCATTTCTTTCTTCGGCTTGCGAGATTTAGAGAATCCGTTTAAAGAGATAAGGAAAAAAACTAGCCTAAGAGATGGGGACTGGATTATTCTCCCTCAACCTAATTTTTGAGGGATATTGCAATCCTCGTTTGAGGTGATTAATCCTGTCCCAAGACAATTAGGATTTGATCTTGCCACTAACCCGTTTATTGAGAAACCCTTCCCTCCCAATTTATTTGTGGACCCAGAAAAAAAAAATGCCACAGAGATTTTGTTGCACGGATGAGATCTTCCAGCGTTCAACTTACATCAAGTTTGAACTATCCTCCGTATTCTACGCGGTGGGACTAGTTCAGGCATATCGCGCAAGATCTATATTGATGTCAGCAGACCAGTTGCCGATACTGGTGCAAACAACATGCAAGGACAGGCACGCTAATCCAAACTCACTACTGCTGAAAGCCAACACAAGAAAACAATATTTCTCCTTCCAAATCCAAGGAAAAAATTGCAAATTACTAGTAAATCACTCTAATGATGTGTTTGTCATACCTCAGGAGAGAGTATTGTATTGTCCAGGTTGTCTAAACTCTAGAAGCGAATTTGCGGTGCAAGTTATTTTGCTTTTCTCCAATAAAGGTGAGATGAATTCCATACATCGTACATAGCATCAACTTAAAAAGGAAGAAAAAAAAAAAAGAAACTGTGTTGAAAATCTGCCACCCAGACTCTACCTGTGATTTGCCATGCATTACTCAGTATGCTGTTGAAAACATTTATTACGCATATGCAATCTGGATGATAGATTTCTGAACTATTTTTCAACTTATAAAAAAATATGCATAGATTACTTTTTATCAAAATACTGTCTAAAAAATATTTACTGAGAAAAATATAAATCCTGGATAAGTTTTTTACCCTTTAAAGGGGCCTTAAGGTCACACAAACACTCTCAGTCTCAAACCGAGTCAGCACTGACACGGGCAATAAGGCCTGCACAAAACCAGGAAATACTAGACTCTGAAGGAAGCTCTATGCACTTTAAAGATTTATGCCTCTTAAATCCACACACCAAAATTTTTCACTTAAAATTACATTGAGGGACAAGGACAAGGTCTGTTTCTTTCATCTAGAGCCTTCGCTAGTGAATACAAGCTCACTGTAAAATACATTTTGACACAAAGAAGAAAGGATCAAAAAGAATATTATACACATAACAATATATACGCACGAACAAAAAGACTCCCTTCTGTGCTGATTCTTTGGTTAACGCAGATTACTCCGGCTGTCACTGTCTCATGCCCCTGTTCAACAACTGTATTACTGAAGGAAAACTTGCATGATTTGGCATATACCAGATATGGAGAGCTCCAAAAGTTCAAAAAGTGATTGGTGCTTGATAATCACTCCAACTATGAAGAACTCCAATTCAAGAAATGTCAGGGCTTAAGAATCACTCCAACTATCTTCATTGTCTTCATCACTTCCCACAAATGCCTATACCAACAATATGTTTGCTAAGATGGTTACAATGTGAGAGAGAGAGAGAGATATTTAACTTATGGTCTATTGGTCAAGGACCCACCTGGCGGATTGCATTTGCTTTCTCTATGATAGCAGCAACCTTCAGATTTGTTGTTGGACCCTTAATGTTTGGTTTTGTGACAACTGCTGGTTTGAGGTTGAACGACTGACAAGAACAAACAATCTCTATGTGAGAACCAAAGCTAGGCCTTTAATAAAACCAAGGAAATCCAACTGAGTGCACCTAACCTTGCTTCTTATCTGCTCTAGTAATGAATCCCTTTCAGCGGCCTTTGGCTTATTGGAAGGTCGAACTATCTCTGATACCTTTCTCATCTGCAAAATCATTAAAACACAAGATAAATGGAGGAAAAATTCTTATGCAATTCTTATCTGGCATAGATTTCTAAAAATATAAGCTTGAGGCACTAAACAATCATTACCGTGCTTCTATCATGAGCAGCAACAGCCTCAATCAGAGGATCTCTAGGCCGGTTACGAATCGAACGAGGTTTGACATTTGAGTTCTCATCATCTGGTGTTGGTAAAACATCAATTTGAGAAGATTGATCATCTTCCCTTGAAGTTACATGGACTAGCTTAGGCAACTCTGGTCCCATAGTTGGTACTGGCACTGATGATTGCAGAAGATGCATATTTTCAGCTCCACAAATTCCAGAGCGATATTGACACTTCTCATCTTCTGTATCCGACTGTACCAAGAATGTTTCTGGAGGCTCGCTTGTTTTGCTCTCTAAACTTAAGTGACCATGTTCAGACTCTTGATCTCTCTCCAACTCTGAACTTAGCAACTGATCAAGTTGAGAACTCGTAACCCCTGAAGGCTGTAGTGTTTCGCCCTGTAATAGTGGGGGACACTGAGAGATCTCATCTTCTAATACTGATAATGATGCAAATCGGTTTGATGGCTGCAACATCACTCCCCCCACTGAATTATGACTGCATGGATGCTTCTCATCTTCTACAGGTGAAACTACCAAACAAGGGTTTGAAGAATACACAACTTTCCCCTCTAAAAATGGGGCATCATGTTGATGTCCCTCCTCACCTGCAATTGGTGGCAGTTCAGACAACCTAAAGGGATGCATCTTTTCTCCCTCTGATTTTAACAAACCATGCTGAGAACTCTTGGCTTCCAACACTGGTATAGTAACAAATGGATTTGTTGACTTAACCATTTCGCCTTCATCTGCCAGTAAACATCCATTCTTCCAATCAGTAGCTGATGGTACCATTGATCGATTTGTTCCACTTGGAGGTTGAAACAAACTTCCAAATGATGATAGAGAGCCCAGTTCAAGCTTTCCTCTTCTCCATTCAAGTGGAGGAAGTGGTGGAAGCGGTGGTGGTTCTTCAACATCTTGGAAAGGAAAGCTGGAGACTGGTTTACCAGACTCTGGCTCCACAGGCAATTGAGAAGAAGTTTCCAAAACCATGACATCAGAGCTTGTGAAGGATGGTAACATAACAGCTGGAACATTAGAAGCCAAAGAACTTGAGATAAGTTCAGAACTGCATGCAGAAGAAATGGAAGCTTCTGGCTCAACTTGCCAACACATGGCTTTGTTCGACGGTGGTGTTTCCAACTCACTAACATCTCCATTCATAGAAGAGTCATGGGACCTGAGTTCTGGCCCTTCTTCTGATGGTTCATCATTAAGATCAATAGTTTGAGCATGCAAATCAAGATGCTCACCCTCTTGATGTACAGGTAACACAATTAGTTCACTGCCAACCTCTAATCTGGAGGCAGCTTCTTCAAGTGGAATTGTTGGCTCTGAAAGGAAATGAGTAGATAGAGGCTCCTTTTCTTCTGTACTCTCACAACCACCATGTGGCAAAGCTTTGAAAACAAAATCTTGTTTGCTTTCTAAGGAACATATTAAATTTGCCTTGTCATTGTTGGAAGGAAGATCTGTTTGGACATCTCCAGATGACTTTGTTTGACAAACATCAGTAGGTAATATAGAATCAGATGGATCAGATGAATATAAAATGGATAACTCAGGGTCAAAAGCGGTAGAAGCAGTCACAGGTTGATCTTCCTCAGGAAGAGCTGTGTACTGGATGCGTTGAGAATCCATCGCTCTTTTGTCCTTTGGACTAATTGCTTCTTGTTTCTCCACTTGGTACCGATATAGAGCTGCAACATCAGGAATACCATGTTCTTGCAACTGTACTTGAAGACCTGATGTTTCTGGAGAATACGTTGAACAAGGATGTGCATTATCACTGTTATGTTCAAAAATTGCATTGTCAGCTACCATGTCCTCACATTGTGTAGGTTCCGCTGTCTGCAGTGTATTCTCCTGAGAAATATGTACCGTAAGCTTATCTAGTAATTTCAAACTATCATCAACAGAAATGGGACATTCAATCAGCTCATGCTTGGGAACATTGCACTGCAACTGCATGTCACTAGGACTGGCTTCTTCAACATAACTCAAATGGGTACACCCTGCTGAGACCACATGAGGGAACTCTTGAGGCTTCTTAGTAGATACAGGCTTCTTTTCTTCTGTACCATCACAACCACCATGTGGCAAAGCTTTGAAAACAAAATCTTGTTTGCTTTCTAAGGAACATATTAAATTTGCCTCGTCATTGTCGGAAGGAAGATCTGTTTGGACATCTCCAGATGACTTTGTTTGACAAACATCACTAACTAATCTAGAATCAGGTGGATCAGATGAATATAAAATGGATAACTCGGGGTCAAAAATTGTAGAAGCAGTCACAGGTTGATCTTCCTCAGGAAGAGCTGTGTACTGGATGCCTTGAGAATCCATCACTCTTTTGTCCTTTGGACTAATTGCTTCTTGTTTCTCCACTGGGTACTGATATAGAGATGCAACATCAGGAATACCATGTTCTTCCAACTGTACTTGAAGACCTGATGTTTCTGGAGAATATGTTGAACAAGGATGTGCATTATCACTGTTATGTTCAAAAATTGCATTATCACCTACTATGTCCTCACATTGTGTAGGTTCTCCTGTCTGCAGTGTATTCTCCTGAGAAATATGTACTGTAAGCTCATCTAGTAATTTCAAACTATCATCAACAGAAATGGGACATTCAAGCAGCTCATGGTTGGGAACGTTGCACTGCAACTGCATGTCGTTAGGACTGGTTTCTTCAACATAACTCAAGTGGGTACACCCTGCTGAGACCACACGAGGGAACTCTTGAGGCTCCTTAGCATCAGAGAAGTACTCCAAGTCGGGGGCCAGAGTGTTGGGAACTAACATATTATACTCAGCCATTTCTTCAGCATTTTCAAGGCCAACTGTTAAACATGCTAAATGTTCACTAGGTGCAACAGCATTTTCCATTTCAGCAGCTGAGCCTTCAGGCTGCACAGTAAAGCCAATTTCAGGAGACAAAGCAGGGTTGGTAGGTGATGTGCTCCCACATAAACAAGCCTCTGCATCTTGTTTCATGGATTCCTGTGTCTCTCCTATGTGCCCGGTTGAAGAAAGGGTTGAGTCTTCCCCAAATCCTAGAGGAATCTTCTTAAGAATACACTTATCTTGTGTTTGGGAATGATGATTGGTCATGTCGAGTGTGATCATCATATCTTCTGAATTTAGCTCCACAGAATGGTCTGAAGGATGCATCTTTTCAGGAACATCATCATGTTTAGTCCCAACGGATGAACCTGTCATATAAAATAAATGCAAAAACATCAGAAATAAGTTCTGTCTGTTTAAAAATTTTCATGTCATCATTTGCTTGAGAAGGAGGTTCAGAGGTCTCTGCTCTGCAAGACACTTACCCTTGAATTCTTCAGCTATGTTATGAGTGTCCTTCAAAAAGCTAGATGATCTCTGTGTAAATATATCTTCAGGCTGCATGCCATTTCCCAGTTCTATAGCCAAGTTGTCAGGCTTTGAAGCAATAGAATTGATGTCAGGGGAGAATGCAGAGATGGTTGGTGGTTTGTACCCACCTGAACAAGCCCTAGTATCTGGTTCTTCTGATTCTTGTGACTCTACTATTATGGACGTAGTTAATGGAAGCAATAAGTCTTCAATACACCCTGTAGGAGCTTCTCCAGACATACTTCTGTCTTCTATTTGGGAAAAGTGATCAGGCATGTCAAATGTTTCTGCCATATCTTCTGAAATCAGCTCTTCAACATGCTCTGGTGATTTGTCCCCGCCTGAACAAGCCCTAGTACTTGGTTCCTCTGATTTTTGTGACTCTACTATTATGGATGCAATTAATGGAAGCAACGAGTCTTCAATGTACCCTGTAGGAGCTTCTCCAGGCATACTTCTGTCTTCTATTTGGGAAAAGTGATCAGGCATGTCAAATGTTTCCACCATATCTTCTGAAATCAGCTCTTCAACATGCTCTGCAGGATGAGACAATTCAAGATAATCGCTCTCAAGAGATGGACCTGCCATATTATACATGGTAAAGCATCAGAAGAAATGTAAAAGTTTTCAGCAAATAAGAAAATAGCAATGCTATGTTAACACCAAATATCAAGACTCTTCTTTCTAACGGATAAATAACACCACACTGACAGGTGAGGACCACTAACAAGTGATGTTTGTATCCCAAATAAGAGTCTTTATATTTGTTCTCAGAGTTTTTCATTACAGCATTTTCCATATGAAGATCAATCATAAATTACCATCAAAATATTTGGTAGCTTCATTAGCTTCTGATGCTTCATAACCAGAAGGTAAGCCATTCTGGTCTCTGGCAACAGACTGGGACTCATGAAAACTCCCTTGATGATGAACACTGACAAGGATAGAAGTTGAATCTCCAATACAAGAACTAGATACCAAATCATCTGAAGAATTAAGTTTCGTATCCTCATCATTTTGCCAGAGCTCTTCAGTAGTTTTATCATAGATTTTAGCAGGGCAAATTTCTGAATTGGCTGGAAAATCAACAGAATCCATGTTCCTTTGAGTTGGCTGTGCAACAAGTGGACTAGTTGTAGTATCTGATTCAGAAACACACGTTGTTTCATTCTTAAACATATTGTTCAAGCTCAATGACTTGGTGGAGTTATCAACAGAATCTGGTTCTGATAAATGAGCTTGCAATTCCTGTTGCGCCTCACTATTGTCTGAATTCTTTCCATGAGATTCCGCGACAACAACACTCAGATCAGAATTTTCCATGTCTTCGCAATCTGTTTCAGTAGAATTATAGGTTTTAGCAGAGCAAATTTCTGAATTGGCAGGCAAATCAAGAGAAACCATACTCCTTTGAGTTGGCTGTGCAACAGCCAAACTACTTGTATCTGAGTCAGAAATACTTGTTATTTCATTGTTAAGCACAGTGTTTGAGCTCAACGATTTGGCAGAGTTATCAACAGAATCTTGTTCTGAAAATTGAATCTGCAATTCCTGTTGTGCCTCATTAATGTCAGAATACTCTCCATGAGATTCCATGTTGAAGACACCCGGCTCAGCTTTACCTCTGCATTCACAATCTGTTTCTAATTCTGATTCCATTGTATTCAAGGCATCCACAAAATTATCCAACTCACTACTTATGTCATCGGATCTATAGCCATCAGCACCACCTTCTGTTATGTATTCAGCATCCCCCAACAACTTGTTCTGATCAACCACCTGCAGTGAAGTTGTTTCAGGTTGACTAAATACACAACCATTAACACTGCCTTGGCCTTCTGATTTATATCCAGACTCGGTGGACATTTCCTTTTGCTTCACAACAAGATAGTCTGAGTCGGTCTTCTTTAGTTCATCAAATGAGTCATGCAGTACCTCTGACAATTCTTTATTCTTTATCTTCCGCATCTCCAATTCATTTAAAGGCAACCCTGCCACTTCTTTTTCAGTAGGAGACTGAATTAGGTTTGTCTCTCTAACTAATGGGCGCTCAGCTAAAGAATCAACTGCAATCTCGCGTATTACAGTAGCTGATTCATTTGAATCAATTGGATTTATTTTTACATGGGAGTGGCTTATAGAATTTCCAAACAGAACTTTCTGCTCAGATGAATGTATTTCAAGTAGACGCTCCATTAAGCCTCTCTCATTGCTTTTGCCCATACCATTCAAGTGCCTAGTTTTCAATTTCACATGTCTTGAACTCTTTTCAGAAACTTGGTCAGAAGTTATCTGCTGCAAACTGTATGTACCAACCATAACATTAAAGCCAAGAAATTGACATTATGCATCAATAACATGATCAGCTTGTAGATTAATTCAAAAAGACACTTACTCAGAATCTGCATCAGGTGCCAATAAGGACTCGAGTGTTCGACCATTCTTCCAACGTGATCCCTTCTTCTGAAAGAGAAATGATAAAGCAGGTTTCTTTCAAATTTCAAGAAATTGATAATTTAAACTAAGCTGATAAAATGGATATCTTCAAAAAAGTGAAAAATAGTAACGAAAAACAAAAACACAATATAGGGAAGAGACACAACATGATGGCTGAAATGAAATAGGATTAACTCCTATTATACCTCATCAATATGACAAGGATTCTCAGGGAAATATGAATCATAAAAATAGATCATGTTACAATGGAGAAGAAACTATCACATATTATTTTAAAGAGTCGTAGTTTCACCTGTCAAAATTCGCCACAAAATAATAATGATCAACAGCCTCTTAGCTAAGTAATATGCAAAAGTTAACTAAAAACAGTGTTGTCTATAGGTGCTTGTACATTTTAATAGTCTCTATCATATCTCATTAGTCACCTCAAAGTGTTAATAATAGATTCCAATACCATAGCTTCAAAAAATTCTTCTTTCCTGCAAATATCAAGGCCAAAGATTCTCAGAGAAATTATGACCATTAAAACACATGTTTGCTGTATTCTGGTATCTTGAAGTTTCAAGACCACTGGAAGTTGGCAACTATTATACCAAACAACTAGTTAATAATCAGACCACTAACTTGTGGAGTAATTGATGGATGGTTTACAAATTGGAAGTATAATGATAGACATGCATTGACAATTGGCCGAACCTGCATAGTTACAGTTACACCAGAATAAAACTTAAGTAGAAAATACATACCATTCTTTTCCCGGTCACCTCCCACACATATACACCTCCTTTCGAAAATGGCAATCATAGAACTATGGCTCGTCCTCGTAAATTGTGAAAGAATATTATGGGTTGAATCTTCTTATTAAGTTCACAATGTGCTAGATAGACTCCACTAAAAAAGAGATTCATATAGCGATTAAACTAACTATCAAAATGAGAATCAAAACCTCAATGTATTCCTCAAACAGGAATTTCGGTAAATGTGGAGACACAGGGCATTGATTCCCTACCTTTACCATCTGTGCTTCATCCCCCTAACATAAACATGTTTTGTGTGTTCATGAGGAGTTGGGTTGTTGGTTTTACTATTGGCACATATTATTGGTGATTAAAGTATAAGTATAGCACAAAAAGAGCACCAAAGGCAACTCACTGATTGGAGAGGAGGCTAAACAACCTCCAGAACATTACGAAACATTATCAGATAGTCAGATTGGTGCTTTTGTTAGAAGGAAAACATTGCTTCTTGCTGTTCTAGGTTATGACAGCATCAAAAAAGAAGATCAACTGTGGACTGCTGATTGGCAGAATAAGTGGTTCTCAACATAAGTACAGTATCTGGCCTTAAGCAAAGAGCCATAAGAGAATAAACAGCAAGAAGTGATGGCCTTTCAACGTACCAAAAGGCACACAAAAAAACTAGAGGTTGAAATGGAGAAGAAAATCAGCTTCACAAATGATCATATGCAGAATGGCAAGCTGGAGGACGGTCAAATTGACAAGATTATTTTAAACACTAGCGAATAAAGCAGGACAAAGCCCTCTTTAAACACTTCCTGCCAGATTGCATGTGGGAATCCAAACATATCTCGTTCTTGGAAGGCCAAGGTAGATTCCTAACTAAGAACGAAAAATATACATCAACCTTCAACAGTCCCTCCCCCGCCCCCCCCCCCCCCAAAAAAAAACATGGAAGTAAATATCACTGCTGAAGCAATATAGCCAAGCAAGATTTTGAATAACGGTACCAATGGCCGTTTCGGCTGGTGGACGGCACAGTCCGGCACGGCTCTTGGACTAGACCGGCATGAACCGACGAAGGGAGGAAGGGACGAAGCGACGAGGAGGAAAAGAGAGAAAGAGAGAGAGAAGAGGAGAGAGAAGGAGGTTGAGGAGGCAGTGATGCCGCCAGTGGCTACCTGAGGTCTGTGTGGGCCCTCGGAGGGCCACAATGGCCGCCGCAGCTCCACATTGTCTGCAAGAGAGAAAAGAGAAGAGAGAGGGGGAAGAATCAGACAGAGGGGGGTCTGATAAATCCTATAAACATATCAATAGAAGCATTAATTTATAGATTAATTGATATTTATTTTTAGAAATTGATGTTTTTTCTTATCTTTTGTAAAAGAGATGTTCACCATTGTAAAGAATCCGATTCGCAGGTTAAAAGGATTCAAATTGGACTCAAATCGAAGCTAACATGAGACTTAAAAGAAGCTTGAACCCAGCCCACAAAAACCGTATGGCCTAAACAAATGCTGCTCGGTTCACGCACGGCTCATCAGGAAAACAAGCACACGATCAACGCGAGTTATCGCGATGCACTTGCACAGCACCTCTTCGGTCTACACTTTGATTTGGGTGTTAAAGTGGTGCATTAAATGCTACATTTAAGTGGAGAAGCATTAAATGCTGCTGGGAGGAAGCAACGAAGCAAAGCAAGCCATTGAACGATAATTAATGCGTTGAACACCAAATCGGATGGCTGGGGTCTTGCTCTCCCATGTCAAGCGTGGTGACCCACATGAGCATTAAATGCAATTAAATGCAGGGGGGAAGCTTCACACGGAGTTCCCACAGCTTCAAGTGAAGCGGACATAGATCGGATGGCTTCAATTGTTTAACGGCCTAATGATGCCGATCTTTACCTCTTTGTGATGCCAATTGGAAGTCTGTGAAGCTGGGATGCAAGCATGATGCATTGATTTCACCTGGGACATGGAAGGCTTCAAGTTTCAACCGAACACCAACTCCCCTCACCTAAGAAACCCATTCAAACACTAAAACCTCTCTCACGGCTCCCTTTCTCATGCCATAACTACAGCGGGCCCCCTCTCTAATTAATTCCCAATTAAAGCCCACGCTTTTCCTCTCTCACACAAACTCTTCCTCTCCCTCTCCTCTATAAAAACCTATGCCGTGGCCCTAAATTAAGGACATCAGCCCCCCTTTGGGGGATTATCACTCCTCAATGCCTTCAAGCCGCCGTCCCTTTCTCTTCCCCTCTCGTCTTTCCTCTTTTTTTCTTCCACAAACCAAAAACTCTTCCTTCTTCCTCCATGGATAACCAAATTCAGGAAAATAGCGCAGCAGATCCAATACCTTCTTCCTCTCTTCTTCCAAGGAGCCAGATGATGAAGAAGGTGACAGCAAGCGGCTTCTCTACTATGCGCGGCTAATTCTCCACATTCTCGAAAAATCACTGGACTACTTGTAATGATAGTATTTTTATTTCTCTATCTTTTGTATTTTCTTCTTATTATGCAATAAAAGATTTGGTCTTATTTCTTCGTCTTTATACATGTCTTTTATTTGTTGTGATCTTAATTTTTACTATGATACGAGTCTTTAATAGCTTATGACTATGTAAAGACGGATCGTGATCTAAGGATATGACCCGTACTCCGCAAGATAGACTATGCTCGAAAATCGATCATAGATTTATTGGCTTATCTAAACAATTTTGACTAGCCTATAACTTTAAAGGACAGGCCGTTATCCAAGAATACGAGCTGTACTCTCTAAGATAGGTTATATCTTTATTGATGAGATACCAATTCAAGACATGTTAAGAAGAGTACCAGCTGTCTGACAAAAAAATAGTTGAGATCCTGAGAATCCATTTTCATACTTGCAACCAATCTTTAATTAATTCTCTTTATTTACTTATTTTCTTATTAATTTAAGTAGTTTTTTTAATCAGTGTTCATACTGCTCTCTAACCTAAAATTAACCGACTTAGTCATAACTAACACGATCCCTGTAGATACGATCCTAACTCACACTATCTACATAGTAGTGAATTAGGTTTATTTTTGACCACCTACAACAGCAAATAGGATACGGCGGAGAGGCTACTGGAGGGCCTCCTGCTGGCCGTCGAGTAGCGTATATGCCACCTCCGGCTACACGGCTGTGAAATAGGGGCTTAAAAAATCTCCTATTTTAGGGACTTTTTAAGGGGGCTTTTTTTAAAAAAACATCCGACAACAGTGAAGCCGGCAAACTCAGAAGCCGGCTCATTGCCGGCTTCACTAGTTCTGGGCTTTTTTAAAAAAGTATTGAAATAATGAGGTCGGTAAATCAATTACTAACTTAACTATTTTTAAATTATTTTAAAAAAAAAAATTAAAAAGTGAAATCGATAAACCAAGTGCCAGCTTCACCGTTCATCTCCCTTTTTAAAAAACGGCCGATGCGTGAATAGGGGCAGTCACCCCTATTTGGCGATCGTGACTCCACCCGCACCACTTCTGCTACCCGATGGCCATGACAGCTATCCAGAGACCCCCGACGGCCCCTTCGCCATCCCGTCCTCCCATCTCTGGCAGCCTCTCCCTCTCTCTCTCGCTCGTTGCGGCAACCCTTCAAGCGAACCGAGCTGCGGAGGCTTTCGCAACCCTCTAGCGACCACAAAGGGACCTCCGACAGCCTCTCCCTCTCCTCCTCCCTCTCTCTTCCTCTATTTTCCTCTCTTACTTCTCCGACACCGACGTGTGCCATTTTTCCTGCCAGAACTATCCCGATTCCCCATCGGTCCAATTTGGCACACCCCAAACCGACCGATTCAGGACGGTTCTGAAAACCATATAGCCAAGTAATGCTCTCATTCTTCAAAAGGCAAAAATAGCATACCCAATCACCATTGACTACACATCACCAAGAAAATGACAAAAGAGATTCTATTGGCCCTGGGAACATACAACAAATACATGAATTAATATATGAGTAAGAAGACTGGAACTAAGAGATGCCCAACCTGCCACACCTAAAAAACAAAAGCATGACTAAATGATGTTTGAATCATGATTTCTTTGCCTCCAAGGCAAAGGAAGCACACACACACATACATATATACATACATGACCCAAGCCAGTAATTTCCAATCTTCCTTGCAAGGTAAGTCACAAACATGAAGTCCACCAAAAAAATAAAATAAGATAAAAATTAAAAATTCAAGAACTTGGGTGGATCACATGCCCACAAGTTCAAAACTTAAAGTGGCAGAGAGATGTCTAAACCCATTATCAACTTGCATACATGACCTAAGTCCATATTTCCTGAAAAGATCACACCATCATATCCACTCTATTCATAAAGCCAAAGGCAGCATACAGTCTTCAACTATTTTGAAGAGTCTAAGCTACAGATGTCACATCACAATATTCCCAATCTGATTAAGGGTCCTCAGAGAGGGAGAGGGTTGAAGAAAATAGAGGGGAGGTGAGAAAACCAAAAAAAAGGGAAAGAAAATGAACATCCTCATTATTAAAAGTTTATGGAGGCCCTAGTCTACATTATGAAGTCAACTAAAAGGTAATGCAATAATCATAGGAAAACACAACACTGAACAACAAAATATAGCAAAAACAGATCTCTCAAGAAACTCCAGAGAAGCCATATCAAAATCCTAACATGGCAAATGTGTCATACTGTCATTATCTACTTTTTAATATGTTACCTTGATCTTACGAGCTTTCTTTTCTCTTGGGAGCTCTGTTTCCAGCATTCCAGAGGAGGCTAACTCCATCTTAAAGAAAGAGGGATCTGAATATCTTTTTAAACATGCCCCAGCACCAGCAACATCAAACCTAAAGGACCAAGGATGAGTCATCAAAGAAAATTTTTAAATATCGCAAAAGCAGATGAGGTGACAATGTCAACATCATACTTGTCCAGTGTAAATAAATGAGGTGGACCACGACATTCTTCATAAGAATCCAAGATAAAACGAGGCATATCTCCTTGTGTAATTAGATTCAGATCCATTTGAATATTAGCATGCCAGTCGATACCTGCAGAATGGTTCCACTAACAACAATCATAAGAATATATATGAACTAAAACATTGGAAGCTTTCAAGCGATTCTTACCAGTTTTGATATCATAACATTTCTTCTCGTTTAATGTTTAAGGACAGCCGGTTAAGAGAAAAGATACAAAACAATAATCCAACCTAATATGTAATAAAAGTTCTTAACTAAGCTTCTTTTTCAATATTAGAGTGGTTAATACCTAAAACTACTTAAAGTGAAACTGCATCAGCTTAACCGAACTGTTAACAGACCTATGTTTTGAAACCTTGTTTGCAACCTTAAAAATCCAACAACAGATTAGCATTATTGAAGAATTTAAAAATGCACACTAACCATCATTGCAAGCAAAATTTGGATTATTTGTCTGAGTGAAGAAGGTCTTCTCAATTGATGGAAACTCTGCCTCTAGCTGCTGGACACGAAGCATCAGTCCATGCCCTCTAGCAGCAGTGGCCATCACTTCTTCATGCAAGTCATGAAATATCTCTGCAGCAAACCTGTGGCAGAAAAGCAACACAACCACCTAGATTAATGACTAAACAATTGAAAAAAGTATGAGCAAATAATGAAATTTTATTGCACAGCTGCATAAAGGGGACCAAACTTCATGTCAGCTTTATGTTTTTGGAAACAATAGAATTAAAAAAAAAATGCAGACACACATAAGACCAACTCCCAAATTGAGTAATAAATGACATTTTAAAAAAGAAGGATGTAATAACTTCTTATCATACAGAACTATAAACTCAAAACAATATTGAGATTATATTCCATCTGGATATTATGAGTACACGTTCCATCTCTATCATGAAGATGCCAAGGCAGAAACATCCATTCACAAAGAAAAGGATAAAGGTGATAAAGCATGTATTACCTAATTTAGATCACCAGGTTGCTGTTCATATTGGTTCTTATGTGCTGACTGTATTTAAATGTAATAAACTTAACTACAATAGGAGAGATGTTGAAGTAGACAAAAACAAAACTCCCCTCTCAATTATTTATTTTTCTATAACATTAAAGATTAACTAAAGAAAATTTGTCTCAAGGGTTTGCCATCTCATTACTATATCAAATGGCCAATAACACTGAAAGCAAAGCCAGCAGAATCTCACCAAAATTACTAGGAAGAAAAAACTGAAGTAGTCAGAATATCTTGAATGTGTAGGATCCGTTGCACTCTTGAACCAGAGGAAAATAAAAGGCAATATTGCTACAACATGATCATAAGTCAACAATAAATTGGTATTTTTTACATATATACCAAAAGCATCCATAAAGCATAGTGGGTTAACTAGATAACATAGCCCATATTAACATTCACAAACTCCATCATTTTATTGGATTCAAACAAATAGATCATATTTCATACTCTGTACAGTAATATCAACATCACAAACTCCAAAATTAACTATAAAAGATGAAAATTCATAAAAAAAGATGTAAGAAAATACAGCCCTCCCCCTCATGCATAGAGGTATCAAAAAAATTATCTCAAGAATTTTCAGGAAATACCTGAAGCTTTTTTAAAATTTTGAAAAATAAGATACTTAAAATAAGTTACTTAAAATAAGTATCTAACGTATACCCTAGAACCATCCAACAAAATGGCATCCAATGTGGGCACGAGGCGCAATGTGAAGCATTTGTGCTTCCTAGGTCCTCATACTCTGTCTTGCTTTTACAAAAGTTTTCCCTCCACTGCTTGTGAATCACATATTTTGCTCATCTGCCTACTTCATAAAACACATCTCCCTTTTTATCTTCCTGTTTTGTCGTTTATTAGTTGTCACTTGTATCATCCATCGTCTGCCACTTGTTTGTATATAGTCGAGAGTTGGTGGAATCCTTTGATCTTTCATCCATTTTCTAAGTAGCTAAAATTATCTACCTACACTGTGACACCCTCTTCAGAATCTAAAAGTCCCCTCGACCACATCCCACTTGAGACTAATAGCTCCCTTTTTATCAAGCATAGTCCTCTGATACACAAGTGTTATTAAACATATAAATTTATACGCTTATGCATCACACCTTGTTTTTGCCAAATTCTAACTTTTAGCTTAAAGGTGTTTTTCATAACAAAAATATGACAAGTTTTTTTCTTAAATTAATGGTTAACCATAAATATTAGGTAGCCCTTACTCATGCTTCTGCATAACTTTTAGAAGCCTTGCTTTCCCATTTTATTATTTGAACTAGCTCTATTTCACTCTTATGCTTATGTTATGAATATCCGTACAAATTTGAACTAGCTACCTTTTCTGATTTCTTTCACTTTATCCCACCAAAGAACAAAACTTTATCTCAGAAAAGTGGAAGTTGGAGGGTCACTTTCGGAATTTCAAAGAAAGTTCTATTCATTTGTTCCACTAAACCTGCATAAACTTATTCTGAAAAATGGCAGAATAGAGTTTTTCCTTATTTTTTCATTTCAACCCCAACTCATTCTTCCTTTTCCACTTCATGTGATAAATCTGTTCCTGAACCACAACGGGCCTCAGCTTTATTCTCAATTTAGCTTTTTTCCCCTGTTTAGATACATTGGCTCTTAGAAGGCTTTTAAAGTGCATGTAAATCCTCAAATAAGAGACCCTAAAGCCTACAAACAAAGGCATGTTCTCATTACTTTGGTAATGAAAGCTTCATATGAGTATGGCACGTATTGCTAGTTTTTAACTGCGAGCGCATTGATGCTTCACCAAAATCCTGTTATATTGATTCCCAAGGGCTTGGAGGCATTTTAGTGCTGATTCCACGAACGCTGATAAGCAAACCCTTGCTTTTAGCCAAATGCTGATTGTGCATATGAGTTTAGGGTGGTCTGTCATGAGGTATCTCTATCCCTTTTTTCTCCCTTACGCCTCAGTCTTCAAAAACCCCATTAGTCCATTTGTTTCCATAATCCCCCTGCACTCTGATAATCACACTCTGATATAGCTCTATTGGTGCAAAAATCTGCTTGCGCCGGAGAAGCTGGAGTCGGGGAAGCCGCAGTCGCCATCGGGACCTGCAAGGGAAGTTTAAACCGGAGGTGGGGTTGCTCCGGCAAGACCCTCCGACGCTCAAGTCAGTTCTCTGCCTCAACAAGAATGGAGTGCTCGAACGGAGAATTTAGCAGAGTTTTGGGATAAGAAAATGAGCTTAGAGAATAACGTATCTGGGTCCCCCTTTTATAGGCGGAGGAGACAACGGATTGATGGCGACGTTTGTAACCGTCTGGTAGTGAGCCGCCCATGGTCAGAGAAATTGATTGCGAAGGATGGTGGAGTAGACACGTGGCCATCACCGCGGCTTGCCACGCGGAATCTGTTACGTGGGGTGGAGTAGCGTCCGTTGTCGTGACTCGCCAGTGGATGGGGGAATCGCCTGGTATCCGCCGCAGGAGGTGGAGCAGGTTCGTGGCCGTTATTGTGGCCTGCCAGGGGGTAGTGGAGCTGTGCGGAATCCACCACAGGAAGTGGAGCAGGGTGGCGATGGTTACTGCGGCCTGTCAGGGAATGATGGAACTGCGCGGAGTCCGCCACAGGAAGTGGAGCAGGATCATGGTTGTTATTGTGATCTGCCAGGGGGCGCGGATCTGTTGATCGAGGCTCGGCAGTAGTCGAAGTTCGGCCTCTGTAGGAGTCCGGGAGGGGTCCTCCTTTCGGTTGAGGTCGTGGGTGGAGTCCGGCTCCTGTAAGAGTCAGAACCCTCTGCAATCAAAGTTAAAGATGAAGTCCGGCTCCCGTAGGAGTCCGGACGAAGCTTACCAGCAGCTGATACTGAGGTCGGAGCCCGGCTCCCGTAGGAGTCCGGGCGGAGCTGTACTGCTGTCGATGGCGGAGCCCGGCTCCCGTAGGAGTCCGGGCGGAGCTGTGCTGATGTCGGCGGTGGAGCCTGGCTCCCGTAGGAGTCCGGACGGAGCTGTCCTGCTGTCGGCGGTGGAGCCCGGCTCCCGTAGGAGTCCGGGCGGAGCTGTGCTGATGTCGGCGGTGGAGCCCGGCTCCCGTAGGAGTCCGGGCGGAGCTGTCCTGCTGTTGATGGCCGAGCCCGGCTCCCGTAGGAGTCCGGGCGGAGCTATCCTGCTGTCGGCGGTGGAGCCCGGCTCCCGTAGGAGTCCGGGCGGAGCTGTGCTGATGTCGGCGGTGGAGCCCGGCTCTCGTAGGAGTCCGGGCGGAGCTGTCCTGCTGTCGGCGGCGGAGCCCGGCTCCCGTAGGAGTCCGGGCGGAGCTGTCCTGATGTCGGCGGTGGAGCCCGGCTCCCGTAGGAGTCCGGACGGAGCTGTGCTGCTCGAAGTCGATTCCGTCGAGGATCTCGGCTGTGGGTATTTTATACCCAACACCAGTCCCCCCACTTCCGAGTTTGAATTTCAAGCGAAGGAAGTACACAGAGAGAAAGATGGATACAGCCGGAACCGTCTCTTCGAATCCTGTGCACTGCCGCCTCCAGATATTTTGGCATTAAATGAGCGCGTGCCGGAGTCTTTTCGAATTGGAGCGGTGCGAGGGGACGCTTCGAAAATCCCGCAGGTACACTGGCCTAAATACGGCGCAATTATGGTTCTGCCAACCGTCAGCCGCCTTTAGCCGTCTGCCACGGGGAGTGGGACACGCGTCGGATGCGGACTGGCCTGGGGGGATTCGCGATCATTATGGCGCCGGATCCCAGGGTCTATTTAAATCCGTCCTGCCCCCTTCAGGCGTCCTACTCCATTTCTGATTTTTCGCTGGCGTCTGTCTTCTCTTCGAGAGCCTTGCTCTAGTGATCGTCTTCTCGAGCCGTAGGCGCCTCCCGTTTCTCGTCCCCCAGGTCTCTCAGAGCAACATAGATTAGTGCCAACCTTCTTCTCTCCGCCTAGGGGCTTCTCCTCCCTTCATTACTTTTGTACCTCCCTCCGAGTTGGCCTTCGGCGTCTCGTTCTCCTTTCGGTCTGCCTTTTTAGGATCCTTCAGGTTCTCCCTCCGAAACTGCTTAAAATGTCTTCCGACTCTTCCGCTCCCGTTAGTTCTGAGAGTTCTTCTGCTTCGAACCCCCAAGTCCCTGTCTCTGCGGACGAACCCATGTCCGGGGCAGGACCTCGCCCGATTTTTGCACCGGGCGCCATTCCATGTTCGTCAACTCCGGATGAACTCCTTCTGATAAGGGCTCGGTACGGGGTTCCTCCGGAGTACGACCTGGAGCTACCTGGCCCCTCTGACCGGGCCAGCGCTCCTCCTCCTGGTCGCTTTTGTTTGTATCAGTTGGCATTTCGTGCCGGACTCCGACTTCCGCTTCCTGTCTTCGTTGCCGCCTTCTTTCGCTTCTTAGACATTTCTCTCGCCTCCGTGGCCCCGAATTCCTTTAGGTTTTTGATAGGGTTTCTCTCTCTCTGCCACATAGCCGAGGTCCAGCCATCCCTCTCCTTGTTCAGGCATTTTTACACCTTCAAACGCCATCCTTCAGCGAAGGACTGGTGGTACTTCTCCCCCCAGTTTGGTAAGAAGGGGTTGCTGAAGGACGCCCCTTCTTCGATTCACAACTGGAAGGGGAAATTTCTCTTCGTCTACTACCCGACCCTGGAACTGGGCCTGCCCCCTTGGGGGTCTCTGAGGGATTCCGTCCGTCGGGCTCCCAGCCTAGGAGAGGACGACGTCCAGGCCGCCCAGAAGCTTCTAAGTTATCCCGCTCCTTCCCTTCCTAATCTTCTGAGGGAGCAGCTTCTTTTCAACATCGGCCTGAGCCCTCAGGATCCAGCAAGTATTTATCTTTCCTTTTCTTGCCTTCTTCTTCTCTTTATTTTCTCCTTCCCGCTCTTTTCTTCCTCTTTCTTTCTCTCTTCTTTTCTCTTCTCTCTTCTTTCTTTTTTTTTTTTTTTTTTTGACTCTGGACTGATCGGTGTCGCTTCTTCTTTCTTCTTTTCTTTTCCTGTTGTTTTTTTTTTTTTTTTTTTTTTTAGCAATGGACGCCGAAGCCACGCGGATGCTCGCCAAGGCCATGAGAGCTCAGAAGAGGAAGGGCGCGACGGCCTCCGGATCGGCGAAGAGGGCCAGGGTGGAGGAGACGAGCTTGGCTGCGCCCGTCCAGGCGACCCCGGCCATCGACCTTCCTTCGGATGCCGAGCCAGCGGCCCCCCGGGCTTCCTCAAGGAGCCCGCCGACTGGGGTCCCCGTTCCGGGGGCCCGCCCCACGGAGGCGCCCGCCGCGGGGAGGAGGAGGAAATCGGTGGCTCGCAGGGCGAGCAGCCACCGAGCTGCTGCAGACGAGTCCGTCTGCTCCGAAGGGGGATCAGAGAACCCCTTCAACGACAAGGACCTGATCAGGCGGCTGCTTGATGGCTGCATTCTGTCCGACGTCGTGGAGAGGATCGACCGCGCCGATCCCGAGCAGCGGGCTTGGGATTCTTTGGGATCCTTCCTTGAGGTAAGCGGATGTTTATTTGCATGGTCACTCGGCCTTTGTTGTAATTCTCTATCCGTCCTTGCAGATTGGGCACCAGCTCTTCGCCTATGTCGAGGCGTCGAGCCGCATGAGAAGGGACCTCCTTCAGGCGGAGGAGCGCTACCAGGCCGAGGTTGCTCGCCTTCAAGCGAAGACGGCCGAAGTAGCCGCCCTCCAGGAGGCCCTAGAGAGAGAGAGATAAGCCCGGAAAGAGGAGAGACAAGCCCGGGAGGAGGAGAGACGAAGCTTGGAGGAGTCGGTGAGGAAGGCGGAGGCCGAGGTCGCCCATTTGGCCGAGCAAACTCCGGTTCTGGTCTCGGAGGCCAGGGCCCTTGCGGTGGAGGAGTTCAAGGCCTCCGCGGAGATGAGAGAACTGAACGTCCAGTTCGGCCTGGAGGCGTTCACAAAGAGGTTCGAGCTCTGCCGAGAGAAGGTGGCCAGCAGATACCCCGACCTCGATCTCGGCTTTCTGGAGGAGTCTGAAGACGAGGCCGGCCCTTCGTCCGCCGCTACCGCAGTCGCACCCCCCGCGTCGAGCTCTCCACCTCCTGCCCCTGAGGTCTGAGACCTCCGATCTTGTGCCTTTATTTTGTCGCCATATTTCCTTTCTGTTTGTCTTCAAAATTAATCAATAAAGTCGAATTTCTTGTTGTGGATGGTCTCTCCTTCCCCCTCCTCCTCCTTTTCTGCCTTTCTTCTTGTAATGAGTCGGTCTTTGACGTTTGCACCTTCCGATGGCAGTGCCCTGCTGAAGCACTCCCTTTGCCCCTGGGGGTCCCGCTGAAGTCAACTATCCAACGGCTGAAAAAGGAGGTCCACCTGACGAAGAAGTTGAAGAAGTCGGAGGGCGAGCTCCGCAGGTCGAGAAAATGTCATTCCGAGGCCGCCGCTGAGGCCGCCCACTTCAGGAGTCTCCAAGTGAAGGCAATCATGGATTACAGCCGGAGGAAGGCGAACTTCACAAAGGAGCTAGAGGAATGCAAGAAGAGCGCCAGCGACCGAACTTAGGCTCAAGAAGCCAGGATCAGCGCCCTTAAGGTGGAGCTGTCAGCTGCGAGGAGGAGGATCGGCCAGCTGGAAGGGAACTCATCCCGGCTCTCCGCGCGGGTTGATGATGAGCAGAAGTGGTCGCAGAAGGTCTCCGACCTCCAGAAGCAGCTTCAAGATGCTGAGATGAGCCACGACGTGCAGCGGGCCAGCTGGCGCCGGCAAGTGGAAGAGTACAAAGGGAGATTCCGACAGGCGGCGGACGAGGTTGTTCGTCTCCAGAGGCAGCTGGTTACTAGGGCGCAGCTTACTACCGCCCAAGATACCGAAGAGCTCCAAGCTCTGAGAGGCACTGTCGAAGGGATTTCTGTCTCCCTTGGGGAGAAGACAGCCGAACTTCAACAAGTGAAAATCCAACTGTCGCTTGAGCGGAAGGCCGTCGCGGACGCAGAGGCGGAGTCCGAAGTTCTGCAGAAGCGGCGTCGAGAAGCGGAGGTTGAGAGCCGGCAACTTCGTCAGGCGCTCCAGGATACGCTGCGGAAGAAGGAAGAACTAGAAGAAGCAGTGGAGAGCCTGAGGCAGTCCTGGTTGAGGGATGGAGGTGATAACCCTAGGTCGGAGGGGGCGGGGCCTCCTTAGAGCTCTTTTGTAGTCACCCCCTTTTTGTAGTTGCTTTCTTCTTGTCGTTTTGTCCTTCTTTCCCTGACCGTCCTGGCCCTGTAGTACGTATATCGGAAATGAAGAAAAAAGCGCTTTGTGTTACCTTGTCCGCGCGTAGCACTGATATTGTCGTCCGTTGACCCTTTCTCGTCATTTGGCTTGTTTGACTTAGATATCGTCGGGGGAGGGGGCTCTTCCCTTCCATCCGACCTTGTCATGCGGCCAAGTCTCGCCACCATTTTTAACCCTTGCTGGCGGAGTAGCGGATGGAGCCCGGCTTCCGTAGGAGTCCGGGCGAAGTCTTCCTTGGCGGCGGAACCCGGCTCCCGTAGGAGTCCGGGTGAAGTCTTCCTTGGCGGCGGAACCCGGCTCCCGTAGGAGTCCGGGTGAAGTCTTCCTTGGCGGCGGAACCCGGCTCCCGTAGGAGTCCGGACCTTCCATTTTGCTTGAGTCGGCGCGAGGTTCTCCTCTCGTTACCAGCCTGGCTTGTGGGGGCGCGTTAGGGCGCTGTAAGGCCTCTCCCCCCTCCGGTCTAAAAAAACCGGGCCTTTGACTTTGCTCAAGTTAGGGCGAGGTTCTCCTCCTGTCCCTAACAGGGCTGTGGGGGCACATTAGGGCGTTGTAAGGCCTCTCCCCCCATCCGGTCTAAAAGAACCGGGCCTTTGACTTTGCTCAAATTAGGGCGAAGTTTTCCTCCTGTCCCTAACAGGGCTGTGGGGGCACATTAGGGCGTTGTAAGGCCTCTCCCCCCATCCGGTCTAAAAGAACCGGGCCTTTGACTTTGCTCAAGTTAGGGCGAGGTTTTCCTCCTGTCCCTAACAGGACTGTGGGGGCACATTAGGGCGTTGTAAGGCCTCTCCCCCCATCCGGTCTAAAAGAACCGGGCCTTTAACTTTGCTCATGTCAGGACGAGGTTCTCCTCCTGTTCCTGACATGGCCGTTGTTTTTGGAGGGGTCATATCCAGTCATAATACATCCACGTTAGGTAGGAGGGGCGCGTTAGCTAGAAAGAAAAGTAGATTCAAAACGAAATAGTAAGTGATATATTTACAGTTCTCCCGCTCCTCCTTGAGGCCCTCCGGCGATGGAGTCGATGGTCCCGATAGGAGGCCGGTCCCCGGGCTGCTCCTCCCTTTTCTGCAGTTCGGGCGGTGGGAGGGCTCTTGGCCGGTCTCCTCTACCCTCAGGCCTACGGCGGATGAATCTGTCGAGTCGACCTCGCCGGATGAGCTCCTCGATTTCGTCCTGGAGCTGGATGCATTCTTCGGTGTCGTGGCCGTGATCGCGGTGGTAGAGGCAGAACTTGTTGGGGTTGCGCTTCCCGGGGTGCGTGTGCATCCTCTCCAGCCTAGGGAGCTTCTCCCTGACCTCCATCAGCACCTGGGCCTTCGAGGCGTTGAGGGGGGCGTAGTTGCGGAATTTCCCTGGCGGGGAACCCCGCCGAAACCTGTTGTCCGGGCTTCTCTGCCTGCGTGCCCGGGGGGAGTATGGGCGCGCTTATGTCCAGGAGGGGATCGGGAGCGAGGCCGGGCTTCCTTTGGCCTCTTCTCAACTGCGGGCTTACTAGAATCTCCCGCCTGACGCTCCCTCGCAGTCTCTTCGTCCTTCATTTTGAAGGCCTCTTCCGCTCGGGCGTATCCTTCAGCCCGAGCCAGTAGATCAGCAAAATCTCTGGGGTACTTCTTCTCCAGGGAGTACAAAAGATCATTCTTCTGAAGGCCACCCTTCAGGACGGCCATGGCAACTGACTGGTCCAAGTTCCGGACCTCCAACGCCGCGATGTTGAAGCGGTTGACGTAGGCCCGTATGGACTTCCCTTCCCTCTGCTTGATGTTGATGAGGGACTCCGAACCCTTCCGGGGACGCCGGCTGCTGACAAAATGGGCCACAAATTGGTGGCTCATTTGATCGAAGGAAAATATGGTACTCGGCTTCAGAGCCGAGTACCAGTTCCTTGCTGCTCCCTTCAAAGTAGACGGGAAAGCCCGGCACAAGATGGCGTCGGGAGCACCGTGAAGCAGCATCATCGTTCGGAAGGCCTTCAGATGATCAACCGGGTCCGACGTCCCGTCGTAGCTTTCGAACTGGGGAAGCTTGAAATTCGGCGGGATCGGTTCCTGCATAATCATTTGGGAGAAGGGAGGGTCAGTGCAAATATCCTCACCATAAGCGGGAGGCGCGTGGCGGAGTTCTTCGATCCGCCGGTTCATCTCCTGGAGCCTCCGGTCCAGGAAGTCCTCTCGACTTCGAGTCTCGAGGGTCTTTTGGCAGAACGGGGGCAGGGATCTTCCAGGGGTGGAGTCGTGGTCCGATTGAGGGCTCTCTACCCTCGGATTCGCCTTCCCAGGAAGGACGGGGCGGCCGGCCCAGGTGGCCCGCCCCACCGCCGGGTTCTGGCATTCCGGAGATGCCCCCTCCGGATGCGCCGACGCCTGTGGTTGCTGCTGCTGCATTGCTTGTACGGCTTCGACGAGGTCTTTGACCTGCTGCGTCAGCAAGTCAAACTGTTCCGCGCCGACCGCCGCCGCCGGAGGGGGAGGAGGAGGAGGCTGAGAAACGGGAGGGGAGGCCGGAGCCTGAGATTTGGCCGCGGAGGCCGTGGACCGCCGGGTGGACGCCTTGCGCGGAGGCATTGAGTGTCGATCTCGCGGGGGAGGATTAGGAGTGGATGACGAAGAAACGGTCGGAGGCGGCTCCGTTGAACACCCCTTTAAGAACAAGGATGCTGCGAAGACACAGGCCCTCCTTCTAGCGCCAATCCTGTTGGTGCAAAAATCTGCTTGCGCCGGAGAAGCTGGAGTCGGAGAAGCCGCAGTCGCCGCCGGGACCTGCAAGGGAAGTCTAAACCGGAGGTGGGGTTGCTCCGGCAAGACCCTCCGACGCTCAAGTCAGTTCTCTGCCTCAACAAGAATGGAGTGCTCGAACGAAGAATTTAGCAGAGTTTTGGGATAAGAAAATGAGCTTAGAGAATAACGTATCTGGATCCCCCTTTTATAGGCGGAGGAGACAACGGATTGATGGCGACGTTTGTAACCGTCTGGTAGTGGGCCGCCCATAGTCAGAGGAATTGATTGCGAAGGATGGTGGAGTAGACACGTGGCCATCACCGCGGCTTGCCATGCGGAATCTGTTACGTGGGGTGGAGTAGCGTCCGTTGTCGTGACTCGCCAGTGGATGGGGGAATCGCCTGGTATCCGCCGCAGGAGGTGGAGCAGGTTCGTGGCCGTTATTGTGGCCTGCCAGGGGGTAGTGGAGCTGTGCGGAATCCGCCACAGGAAGTGGAGCAGGGTGGCGATGGTTACTGCGGCCTGTCAGGGAATGATGAAACTGCGCGGAGTCCGCCACAGGAAGTGGAGCAGGATCATGGTTGTTATTGTGATCTGCCAGGGGGCGCGGATCTGTTGATCGAGGCTCGGCAGTGGTCGGAGTTCGGCCTCTGTAGGAGTCCGGGAGGGGTCCTCCTTTCGGTTGAGGTCGTGGGTGGAGTCCGGCTCCTGTAAGAGTCAGAACCCTCTGCAATCAAAGTTAAAGATGAAGTCCGGCTCCCGTAGGAGTCCGGACGAAGCTTACCAGCAGCTGATACTGAGGTCGGAGCCCGGCTCCCGTAGGAGTCCGGGCGGAGCTGTACTGCTGTCGATGGCAGAGCCCGGCTCCCGTAGGAGTCCGGGCGGAGCTGTGCTGATGTCGGCGGTGGAGCTCGGCTCCCGTAGGAGTCCGGGCGGAGCTGTCCTGCTGTCGACGGTGGAGCCCGGCTCCCGTAGGAGTCCGGGCGGAGCTGTGCTGATGTCGGCGGTGGAGCCCGGCTCCCGTAGGAGTCCGGGCGGAGCTGTCCTGCTGTTGATGGCGGAGCCCGGCTCCCGTAGGAGTCCGGGCGGAGCTGTGCTGATGTCGGCGGTGGAGCCCGGCTCCCGTAGGAGTCCGGGCGGAGCTATCCTGCTGTCGGCGGTGGAGCCCGGCTCCCGTAGGAGTCCGGACGGAGCTGTGCTGATATCGGCGGTGGAGCCCGGCTCCCGTAGGAGTCCGGGCGGAGCTGTCCTGCTGTCGGCGGTGGAGCCCGGCTCCCGTAGGAGTCCGGGCGGAGCTGTGCTGATGTCGGCAGTGGAGCCCGGCTCTCGTAGGAGTCCGGGCGGAGCTGTCCTGCTGTCAGCGACGGAGCCCGGCTCCCGTAGGAGTCCGGGCGGAGCTGTGCTGATGTCGGCGGTGGAGCCCGGCTCCCGTAGGAGTCCGGACGGAGCTGTGCTGCTCGAAGTCGATTCCGTTGAGGATCTCGGCTGTGGGTATTTTATACCCAACAGCTCTACTAATCTCAAATCACACCAGATAGTGCCATGCTACCTAACTGTTTCTATCCATCAAGTTCATTCACAACTTAATCCTCGATGTACTGCATAATACATGGATTTCGAAACTCTTGACAGAAATCCAATTGTATTACAAAAGTCCAATGAATGGCCGATGTGTATTCTACAACGTTGCACCATTTAGAATCTTCACAGATAAGAGAGCCAACCTTAACCATTTCAGTTCCTAGAGTAAACAACTCAAGTAACATAAATATCAGAAGTCTTAAGAATCATGCTAACTCTTATCAAGGTGCCGCTCGGCACATAATCTAAGGACTCCAAATAAGCAATAATTCAGTAAGCATGGAGGAATACAGAAATTGAAAGATGGTTACTTTTTCTTTATGCCAGACAAGACCCTGTCAAGTCATATTATTCCATTCCATTAGTTACGAATAATAACTTCTTCCACTTGATATATCCATCTATCACTCTTTTGGCTCAAAAAGGAAATCCATATCCCCCAAAGTTCTAAACTTATAATCAAATCCAACGTTTCTCGACCAACACGTAATACATTAAGCAAGAAAACTGAGCAACTAAAATCCCCAAAAACCAAACCTTCACTTTTTTTCTTTGTCTTATAACAAAACCAAAAACCCTAGTACTTTTTTTTTTTCAATTACTCAAATTCTCCAAAGAAATAAAAGCGCGCGTTTTCTCTAATTCCACCCTGATGGCCGATTCAAACCACAAATCCTCTCAAATTCCCTTTTAAAAAAAAAAAAAAATCTCGACTCGGAATCAACGAGCAAAGGTTCAAGAAACGCAGGCGTAGCTCCAGAAAAGAAAAATCAAACTTACTCGGCGAGATCTCCGAGCTGCCTCAAGAGGCCTACGAGGCCTGCCATGGCGACCGCTTCAAGAAGCGCCTCGGGATCATCCCTCTCCGCGGTTCCGTAGAGCTCCGGGTTCGCCAATCCGTACTCATTCCTTATCTGGTATCGAATCATCGGCATCTTTCCGACCCAAAGAAAGAGAAGCAAAACCGCCGGATTTCGAAACTGGAAGCCGCTCCTCTCGCGGGAACCTGCTACCTTTCCGCCATTAGAGCTCGGCGACAGAGCTCACATCGAACGACAGAGACGTAAAGACGGGATTTTCTTATGCCTCCCCGTTTTCCTCCTCTCTTTCTTGGGGCCTTTTTAGGAATTTTGGGAATTTCGGTGAATATACAGTGGAAACAAGAGAGAAGCGAAAGCATTTAATAAGATCGTTAAAAACTTCTGAATTAATTTGTCAGTGGACCCCACGTTAAAGTGCGCCATTCTGGGGTCCAGCGCACCGCAGGAGCCGGAAACAAACACCATGCTTCAACCTGCTACATTGTACCGGTGGATTAACATAAGCGTTAAAAAGCTGGCAACGAATGCAAGATCCTCAACCTGGGAACGTTGAAAGCTTCATCAGTTCAACGGTTCAACCCTTCTTCTTACTACACAAGCTTTGGCAATGCAAGCTTTATATGAAATCTTTAAAACATTTCTCTCTATATACTTTTTTTGGTATTAAAAAAAAAAATCTTTTACTGGTCCCTTTTTTAATCAATTTATTGACTTATTCAATTCTTTTTAATATACGAACAAAATAAAAAGATTCTACTTAAACTTGAAAGTATATTTATTATTTTGCATAATTAAAAATTAAAATTTATTTATCTGCCAAAAAAATTAATTTTACTATTTTTCACGCACATACCGCTGAGAAGAATTGATAGATTTGTAATAAACATATTTTTAACAAATAGATATGTTATTTATCACTCAGTGATAACACTATTTTAATTGCACACACGCTCATTCTTGTAATTTAAATTTTAATACACTGGTTTACTAATGCATTTTTCAAACATTATATTTCTTGTAATGCATTGCTATCATGAAGAACACTGTCTTTTTTTATAAATCAAATGTAAATATTTGTATTTTTTTCAAAAAAAAAATCCAGTGAAGCTGTTTCTTAGATTATAAATCTATTTACAAAATTAAAGAAAATCACGAGCACATAACATTATCTCTGCCCTTATATCGGTGCGGCTTAGGGGGTGCACAGCTTTAATGGCTCTCACAGGGTCAGAGTCCAGAACATCAAGTAATTGCGATCACATGATAGAGGTAAGGAGACACCGTGTTAGAATGCTCCGCGGCGCAGTCTAAGTAGAAAAGTACGCGTACAGCAGGGTCATGATGGGGTCAAAACTTCTGCATTAATTAACGGCGACAATGTCTTCGAAGCATAATATTTTTACGGATGTAATCCAACAGTTTCTGCTGTTCTGGCTGCTGGTTGGAATCGTGTCGTTATCTCCAACCATGTCTGATACTATGGACCCCTCCCCTCATCATGACCGTCTACTTAGGGCAATACATGGGACCAACCACCTACGAAATCTGGCCATCCCATTCACAAACTTGAGCAGGTCCAAGAGAATTAATCATGTCTTAATCACAATCACAACAATGTTTTCATTATTCTAAGTGGAAAACGTAAATTAAGACACTAAACATCAACTTAACCTGAACAACTATGTATTCTACCTGTTATTTTATATCCCTTGTTCTGTTGATGCAGTCACCTTACTGATTATAACTTAACAGAAAATGGGGAAGATGAAATTATCAAACCAAATTTATAGCATTTGACCATGCAAAAAAAAAGGGGAAAGCAACTGCGAATTCCTATGTGCAGACAGTTACAAACAGTTATAAAATGCACCTTGTTGCTTAACTTAAGAAATAGAATTGCTATTTAGTAATTAGTGGGTTGCCATCTGATGGATATATCATATATATAGTATAAGAACTATTATTAATCATCTAATACCACAAAAGCTAGATGTCTTAAGGCTCATTTCACATGTCATATTTGTTACCTACTTATAGTATCATCGGCTATATATAATATTGTGAGTACATTTTGAGGAACAGTGTGACAAATCCATTTTTTCATCCTATACATATACAATGTTCTGATGCAAACTTGCAATTAAAGGAAATTGTCAGTGAATAGTGATATTAATTATATCCTTGTTTTCAAGTCTTCCTATTGAAATCACAAATTTCTGAAAACACCCTTCATATCAAGCATTAGTATAGTTATTTTCAAGTTGCAAAATTGTGATGATGTTGTTCATTTTCTTAAGCATTTCTCGGATGTTCATTTGCTTGAACAAGAGATGACACAAGAAAATACATTCTGCTGCCACCTCTGGTGCTTGAAAATTTCTATTAAATGCCTGTCAGATCTTAAGAAATCTGATATATAAGTGCCATATAGTATCTTCAATTTTCATATGAACTTATTTATAATGGCCACGACTGAAGGTACTTGACACCCAAAAAAAATGCAGGCCCTACTAAATGCGACTATAAGAACTTCAGCTTCAAGATATGGAAACCTCATACATCATTGATAATTGGAAGTTTGAAACGCACAATACAAGTATGTAGAATGTGAACGTTACACAATTGAAGTGTCTTATGCATCATGAGACAAAACTTTTGATGCTTCTACACCACTCAGGTGCCGTTTTCGTTTTAAATAATGGATGCTGTTAGTGCAATGAGTGATGAATCCTCTCCCTATCTCATAGATTTTTCCTTCCTTTGAGTGGGAAGGAACGTGGGCCTGTCTTTGGCTTGAAGCTACTGTTTCCCCAGAAATACTCCAAGGGAAAATGGAATAGCTGTTCTATTGTCCTCACAGTAAGGACGTGCTTGAACTGCAGAGCAAAATGTGTATGTCTGTATGCATGTGTATGTGTGTGTGTGTATATATATGTATGCATGTGTGTGTCAGTGTGTGCGCATGCGCGTGCGTGCTGAAAATGATGCAAATAGTTGATAAATGCGATGCTTGGATTTATATTAGATAAAGGCTTTGCATATACATGTCTTCGAGAAAAAGACATATTCAACCAATCTTAAAAGAAGCATGGGATCAGTTGCTGGTATCTATATTTTGGTATTTTTGGTTCGGGAGGAATAAAAAAAATCTTTCTTCATCAGCAAGCATCGTTTTTTTAAGTTCTACAAATGATGCTCCACTCTTTTCATCTATAGAGATATCTAGTATTGGAGAAAATGATTGAACGATATCATTAAATTTGGACTTGGATATTCTCTTTATCTTCATCTTACTTTCTTTTTCTCTTTCCCCATACCTCCTTGGATTTTCTTTCCTTCTTGCACATACTTACTTTAGATTAATTAAATTGAGTGGGAAGCATCTTACTTCCTCCACATTCCATTAAAATATATATATATATATTAGAAAAAGTGTTTTTGTGGGCTTGTAACGAGTCAGAGTTGGACTACTGAGTTTTTAATTATGTCATACCAGCCATGCGAAATGGTGGCCTACCATGACTATTCCAATTATGTAGTGGAAGTCATGGTTTAATCTCCTAACTGGCACCAACATGCATTATTTTGCAGTGCTACTAGTTGCTCGTCCTAGAAGTCTGACCCTTTGGTGAAGATGATTAAAATTCACATCGTTCTAAATATTATCGTCAAAAGATTGAATCAATTATGTTGTTGGACCAGATCCAAGAGCCAATTAACAAAGACAGAAATTATGTAATGAACCAAACATGGTCCACAGTAGCAAACAGAAATAAATGATTGGTGTACTGGTATGATTCTTATCAAGAAACGATGATTGAATTTGATACTTTTTAAAACAAGTGCCAATATAAAAAAAAGGAAAGGCCAAATGAGAACATCAACATTCTAGCAGGAACGAAGTATGAGCTCCAGTGCAAGTAAAAAGAAATTGACAAGCATTTCATAGTATATTTTAGATTATGTGTATTGTAGTACATTTAAATATGCATCTCTAACGTATTGTAGTACATTTATATTTGCATCTCTAACAACTGCATCCAACTGCACCACCAGTTTAGCTGAAATCAATTGAAAAATGAATTCCAGAGTGTTTTATGAGACAGAAGATCATGATACGATTACTTTTGGCATTTAAAATGTGAATGTGTGGATGGATGATGGAGTAGAGTTTGAGTTGGGAATTCCATTTGAGGACGGATGGAGAAAGAGTAATAGTAGTTCTTGAGGGGCTTGGTCAACCTTGAAGGTCCTTAACCTGACCACAAAAGTTATAGCTAAGGGAGCTCTGTAATTTGCAATTGGTATGTTCAGCACAAGCACGTCAATTGCTGACAACACTTGTCGTAGATGGAGAGGTTGATACCTCAAGAGTAGATCAGGAGTAAGAAGAATAAATTTCTTTTTGCATTTGAGGTATATTTAATAAAATGTTGATTCCCCTGAAGTTCACAGTCTTCAATTTTGATCATTAAATAGAGAAAGCACTATAGTTCTGCAAATAGAAGTATAATGTGTGGTTATCTTAGTTTTTATTTGGGCAAACAATGTGAACTGTTGCTTTCTTTCTTGGAGCAATGAATCTTTTAACTTCGTTGCTAGAGAAAAGTTGAGTATGATATCAAAATCCAGAATTAGAGAGAGAGAGAGAGAGAGAGAGAGAGAGAGAGAGAGAGAGAGAGAATTAGTTCAAGCCATTTATCCTCTTTACATAGGTTTCAGACCAAATTTACCTTTTTAAGAAGAAATTTCAGACCAAATTTCCTATGTTTAAACATCTCAAACCCTGACTTAGCCCAAAAGGCAAATGTCTAAATGAACCAAAGGTATATATTGATATTATTAAAGAGTCTGAATGCAGTAAGAAAACTTCCTGTTTTACTTGTTCTTCATACTTTTAGAAAGCAATACCTTTAGAAATAATGTATATATTCCTAAGACCTTTATGTCTGAATATTCACCATTTACATCAACCTCCTTCTTACCTCCCCCATCTCGATCGGAAATCCTACTTTATGGTACCAAACTTGCTTTAAATTATCTTTTATTGACATTATTAAAGCAGCTGAACTAAATATGAATTTTGATTTTCTTTAAGAAATACGGTGAACGTGCCACCATCGGTGCTCGCACCCGGATCTCTCTCAAGTGTAAAGGGATACCAACCACCTGTGCTAAGGCTGATTTTAAGCAATGCTACCTTTTAGTTTCGGTGATTTGCACTAAAAAGTTCTTAGTAGCTGAGTTTGAGATTCTAAAGCACCATATGCAGGGAATAGCAAGGCTGTCATTTTGAACATTAATAGGTCATAGAATGTTTATTTAATTGTACCATATTCTATTAAGCTGATGGCATCTTGAAAAGGAGAAAAGAAAGAGGGGCAAAAAGGAAGTCAGAGCCTAGACTATTTGGAGTGTTTATCTTCACGTTTCGAGAGCTTCTGGAAATCTTTTAGCCTGTCCTGGCAGCTAAAACAAGGCAATCAATGATCCAATTGCAGCATTATATTTTGTATTAGACACTGTCCTTAAGTATCACTTCACATTCATTCCTTGAGTATCACTTCACATTCATTTTGCCTAGATCATCTGGCTCTGATGAAGCTTCGTCTTAAAAGTTCGGAGGGATGTAAACACCATCTAAATAAGAAGAAAAAAGTATTAAGATGCCTATCAACATTTTTAGATGTGCAAAAATTGTGAGGTGGTCAAGGCTTGTTCAAGGGCTTTGGGGATGTCAGCATTGTAAACCAGAGGTGGAGGCTGCATGAAACCAGATCTGATAATTTTGTGTGAAGTGGGTGATCAACGTCACCAACTAAACCTGAATATAACGTTCTGAACCCTAGATTATTGTTTTGTAGTAGCTAGACAACATTCACGCAACCTTAAGCCCATGAACTTATGATCAATTAATTGAGTTCCTTTTGCTCCATCACTTGAACTTCAGGTAGAGGATCAGGAGCCCCTAAGATGAGAGAGATGTTAGTCTGCAGGTGATTCGCATGCAATAAAATTTTAGTTATGTTAACTACAACGGAAGCAGACATGAAATTTTTTTTTTTTTAGATCTAAGCATGCAGATTCAAAATCTTAATCACCTAGGATCGTCTAATATGCATAAATAAATTTATAAATCAGATCTGAAATCAAAACAAGAAGAAAAAAAATATACCCGATCGCTTTTTTCTCCTCCTTCCTCTGATCGGATCCTGCGGATGTCTAGGGTTCCCGTCGTAGCCATCCACATGCCCGATCTCTGCTGGTATCCACACGAAGATGTCTCGATCAGAACTCCAAAGTCTTCGGAGTGCTAGCTTCCTTGCAAGCTTCATTATTCAGCTTGGATCAGGATCTTTTTCCTTATATTACTTGAAATAGCCTTGTATAGGATTCTGGGGATTGATTCTAATCACCAAGAAAGATCAAGAACCCCTTTTTAATTTTTCTTTCTCTCTCTAAAGCCTCTCTCAAATCTCTATCTGGAGGTGGAACATGGTGTAGAAGGGAGGGAACAAGGAGGAGTTGGCGTGGAGGAGGAAGGGGCGATAAGGTTGTTGTGATGCAACTCTCTCTTTTTATTTTTTTTTTATCACACGCCCACCTCTCCCCTTTTTTATTTTGTTGCCCAAAAATGAGCCTCTTTCCACACCAATAACTAACTCTAATCAGATTAGAATCAGTTTAAAATTTATTAGCCTTATCCCTATCTAGATAAGAATTCAAATTAACCAAGAAATGAAGTGGCACTTTATCCCAATCCTCCCACACATGCCAAGAAGAATTGGCATGAGTTTCCATCGCCCCATCCTTCTTTTCTTTGGCCAGATGGAGAGAGAAGCCTAAATAAACATGGGCTCAGGTGGTCAGGTTCAATTGGGTTCAAATCGAATCCAATTTGAGTCTGATTCGAATCCAATTCGAAAAGCTATCAA
The DNA here is from genome assembly GCF_000442705.2 of Elaeis guineensis. Lineage (NCBI taxonomy): Eukaryota > Viridiplantae > Streptophyta > Magnoliopsida > Arecales > Arecaceae > Elaeis > Elaeis guineensis. The sequence continues at coordinate 125,385,285 of NC_025997.2, read as the reverse complement.
ACCTGATCCAATTAAGATTGAAATCCAAGTCTAACTTGAATTATTAAACTTAATTAACTTTAAATTAAATCAAGATCAATTAAATTAAATCTAATTTAAATTAATTAGGACTTGATTTATAATTTAATCAATTTCAATTAAATTACAACATTTGCAATTAAGTCCCTCTGCTAACAATTAGCAGTTACTAAATTTGTAACATTTACAAATTAATTTAAATCATCAATCTTATTGATAATTTGACTTTGATCCAAATTATTGATCGGATCAAACTTATTTTGTGTGTGATCCCTCAAGTTCTATTCTGTCTGGTAGTGAGATATACTATGATCTTTATCACAGTATCATCAAAACTCTTTTTGATGGACTAGAATAATTTCAGCTCAACTCAACAAGGATCGTTGATCCGTAAACAATCCTAGTGAGTTCTCATAATCCACCAGTGACATCTAGCAGCATATAATGATAACTCAGTAGAATAAAAAAAATCTGAACCCCTTAGTGCAGTTATCCTGTGATTTAATTTTTTTATTGTGAGTCCCGACTCGATGAAGGTCATGGAGAACTCGTCAAACCCCATCGTCAGTCAAATACCAAATTGGCTCGATTCGAGTTCACTTATGAATCTCGTAGAAACTCTTTTTTAGTATTTACACTTGTTTCGATCCAAGAGTTTCTGAACTCGGTCTTGCTATTTGCATAGGACTACTTTTCTACGAAGATCGATAGATTCCATCTAGGTGCATGTACTCTAAATAGCGAACCTGAACCTACTATAGACAACATATACAGTAAGGATCCAAATAGCTAGGGATCAAGTGAATGTGCAGTCAAACTCAATAGCCTCACTACGAATAGTCAATACACCGTAGGTCAAAGGACCACTCACACTATTACAGCATCAAGAAAATCACTGATGAGTGTGTAGACATCCAAGTGATTTCTCATATTGATCATGCTCAGTGTAAGTTATTTTCTAACAACCACCTGCATTCTCACCTCAGTGTTCCTATACCACAGACTCGAGACTTATTTGCCCAAAAGAGAGATGATCCGTGTATCGATTTTAAATGGATAGATCACTGTCCTCCGTGAAGGTCTTACGATCGAAAGTATTTAGAAACTAATCACTAATAATGTATGTGTCAAATCTCGATACCTTGAGAATATATAAAATTATCTTTGTTTATTTCTAAGACAAATCATAGACACATAAAAATGATTGAAAATAAAAATATATTTTATTAATAATATAAGTTTTATAAGTATAAAAATAGACTCTGTAAATACAAAATATGTCAGATAATAATTAACTTTTAGGATATACATCTAACAAACTTTCACTTGACCTAAAGTCAATTGGCCATATACCTAAGATCCATCTTTTCAAGATGAGCTTCGATCTTCTGCTGGCTAAGAGGCTTTGTCAGTGGGTCTGTCACATTCTGTGCAGAATCAACTTTCTGTACCTCGATGAACTTCTTCTCAAGATAGTTGCGTATGATGTGGAACCGCCACTCTATATGCTTGGACTTCTGGTGAAACATGAGCTCCTTAGCAAGAGCTATGGTGCCATTGTTATTGCAGTGCAATACAATGGCACCACACTCAGCTCCGCAATGAACTTCTTGAACTAATATGCTTTCTTAGTAACTTCAGAGACCGCGATGTATTCGGCTTTCATGGTTGAATCTGTAATAACCGACTATTTGAAACTCTTCCAACTAATCAATCTATCATTACATAGAAAAATACATTCGATGTAGACTTTCTATCATTGATATCAGACATAAAATCTGAATCGATATATCCTTCCACTTTCAACTCCGATCCTCCACCAAAGATCAAGAACAAATCTTTAGTCCTTCTCAAGTATCTAAAGATGTTCTTAACTACAATCCAATGCTCCTCATCTGAATTCGACTGATATCTACTCATGACACTCACGATAAGGGCTATATCAGGTCAAGTACACAGTATGACATAATGAGGCTGCCTATAGCCGAAGTATAAAGGATCTTTCTCATACATTAAATCTCCTTAGGTGTGTTAGAATACATCTTCTTGGAGAGATAAACATCATGCCTAAGGGGCAAAAGCTCTTTTTTGGAGTTTTCCATGCCGAATCTCTTCAGCACCTCCTCTATATACATTTTCTGAAAAAATCATATCATTCTCTTAGATCTATCCCTATAGACCTTTATACGAAGAATGTAGGAAGCTTCTTCTAGATCTTTCATGGAGAATTTCTTTGATAACTATCCTTTGACAGATGTCAGCATGAGAATATCATTCCTAATGAGGAGGATGTCATCTAGATACAATACGAGAAATATGATAGTGCTCCCACTGACTTTTTTGTACATACATGGCTCCTCATTTCTAATCAAATTAAATGATTTGATCACATCATTAAAGTGGATGTTCCAACTCTGATATGCTTGCTTGAGTCCATAAATGGATCTTTACAGCTTGCAGACTTTGTGATCACTATCACCGGATGTGAAACCCATAGGCTACTCCATATAGATATCTTCTTTAAGATATCTATTTAGAAAAGCAGTTTTCACATCCATATGTCAGATTTCATAATCATAGTAAGCTGCAATAGCAAGTAGAATCTGGATGGATTTTAGCATGGCCACTGAAGAAAAATATTTTGATAGTCAATGCCTTCGCGTTGACTATAACCTTTCACTACCAGCTTTGCCTTATAGGTCTCTATCTTACCATTCGACTCATTTTTTTTTATAGATCTATTTACACCTAATAGATACAATACCTTCAGATGGATCTACTAAGGTGCAAACCTGATTGGAATGCATGGAGTCAATTTCTGACTTCATTACTTCCTTCCATTTTTCGAAGTCTACATCTAATACTGCTTCATCATAGATTTTGGAATCATTTCTAATGTTCCTATCTCCCACAAGAAATACTTCTTCTAAATCCTCTATAAGAATACCTAAGTATCTTTCAGGAGGATGGGAGACCCTACTTGATCTACGAGATGGAGGAGGTACCACATCAACGGGCTCACTAATGGGTTCAGACTCTTGGACTCGATGCTCTTCAAAAAAAATTTTTGTGAGCTCAATCTTCCTCCCACTGCCTCCATCTTGGATAAACTTTTTTTTCAAGAAGATTGCATGACGGCTCATAATCACATTATGATCCTCTGAAAGATAAAAATAGTACCCCATAGATTCCTTAGGATATCCTACAAAATAAGCCCTAAGTGACCTAGCCTCTAATTTGTCTGTCTGCTGTCGCTTGACATGGGTTGGACATCCTCAAATCTTGAGATAACCTAGACTCGATTTCTTATTATGCCATAACTCATATGATATGGTAGGAACAGATTTAAAGGGAACCCGATTTAGAAGGTGAATAACAGAAGGTAATGCATGTCCTCAGAAAAAAATTGAAAGATATGTGAAGCTCATCATGAATCGGATCATATCCAATAGGGTCCGATTCCTTCTTTCGGATATCCTGTTGATTTGAGGCATCCCTGAAGGTATCCACTATATCGTTATCTTTAAGATAGATCCAAAATTTTTCACTAAGATATTTCTCTTTCGGATCAAATCAAAGAGCTTTTATGGGTTTTTTAGTTTATTTCTCCACTTCATGTCTGAACTCTTTGAACTTTTCAAAAGTTTTAGACTTATAATGCATCAAATACATAAATCCAAACCATGAAAAATCATCGATAAAGATTATGAAGTAGAGATAGCCACCTCTGGCCTATATATCAAATGGACCATACACATCAGTATGCACTAGGACTAATAACTCGATAGCTCTTTCCTCATATCCCACAAAGGGTAGCTTGGCTATCTTTTTTTGAAAACATAACTCACAAATTGGATAAGACTCAAAAGTCAATAGCCCCAGAAGGTCATTTTTCTCTAATTTGTTAAGTCTGTCCTCTTCTGTAGGCCTAGCCTAAGGTGCCACAGATATTTCTGGCTAATCCTATCTCTAGGTCTCTTAGACCTTACAGCATTCACAATTTGTTCGTTAACGTTAATACTTGCATCCACATACAAATGATAAAGATTGTCTATTAAATAGGCACGTGCAACACATTTATTTTCAAAATAAATCATGCATAAATTTTTTTTAAAATAAAAATTATAATTATCTTATGCTAGCACAGAAATAAAAATCAAATTCCTACTGGTTATAGGTATAACATAATAATTTTTTAAAAGTAAACTAAATTCTAACAGCAGTTTCAGAGAGTAGGTTCCGACGGTCATAGCAGCAACTCTTGCCCCATTACCAATCTAGAGAGTAATCTCACCTTCCCTCAGTCTTCTAACTTTTTTCAGACCCTACATAAAAATGCACAAATAAACACTCGAACCAAAATCTTGAATCCAACTAGAAGAAGAGGAAATCATTAAATTAGTTTCAATTTCAGATGTACTCCTTCTTCTTATTATTCACTATCACCACGTATGCAGGATAATTTCTTCTCTAGTGGCCTTCGACATCGCAGTGGAAACATTTTTCTTTATCGTTGGCCTTCTTTGGAGCTTTCTTCTTCTTCCCACTCTTGGTCTTTTATTTCTTCGCAGGCTTTTTATTCTTCTTCTTCCAAGCAAACTTTCTCTTGGAAGAGGCCTGCTCCACAGTAAGAACTATTCTCCTTGAACTTTTCAGAGTGTCCTCAGCTGTCACCAACATATTCAACAACTCGGACAAGGTGCTATCAATCTTATTCATATGGTAGTGCATGATGAACTGACCATATGAATCAAAAAAGGACTGCATAATTATATTTGCCTGCAGTTTCTTGTCCATATTCATTCTGAGCTTCTGAAGCTCTTCAATGTTCTTAATCATTGTCAGACAATGATCATGCATGGACTGCCTATCATGCATCTTTGCTCTAAAAAATCTCCGAGAGACCTCAAAGTGAGCCGTGCGACTCTGCTCACCATACAACTCTTGCAGGTGAGTCAGAATCTACTTGGCAATTCTTATGTCTTCATACTAACGTTGAAGATCATTAGACATGGATGTAAGAATATTGCACCTAGCCCTGTTGTCTTTGTTCATCCACTTTTTAAGTACAACTCGTTGATCAAAGGATGGACGAGCTGGCAACACAGACATTTTTTAGTCTAGGACATAGGTCAATTTCTCAGAACTGAGAATAATTCTCAAGTTTTGGAGTCAGTCTTTATAGTTTAATCCAGTAAACCTATTTGTGTCGAGGATTTGGGCTAGAGGGTTTAAACTCAACATGGTTAATTAACTGTAGAGAGAAAATAATTTTTAATTAGATGTTTATACTTGTGAATATTTGTTATAGGGACTTTAATAAACAAACAATACTCTCACTATTTCTACGAGTTTCTAACACTCCTCGGGTGGAGAAATGAAAACCTATATACAATCAATTTTTAGTTGGTACTGTGCTCCCACCGATCTATACGCACCTTATCTAACAATTATTGGTAACATATGAATCAATGAATGGACAACACTTTATCTATTATTTGACTAAGATGTAACAGGTTCGGTCTCTAAATCCTGTGACCTCATCTCATAGTTATTGGTATATTTCTTAGTTAAGTCAGACCCATTGTACACCAATAGATGCAAAATCATCATTGGATCTCTCACCTGATAGTTATTGAGCCCAACCCCATCTCTACCCCAAGATATTCAATGCCATGGAGTGGTTGTGCCTTTCTGATACAATCGAACCACTGTGACCAGTCGAGAATGATCAATATCAGGAAGACATCCGCATCTCTATAATGGTGAAAGACTGCTTGACTTAATATTTGATTGAAGAGATTTAGGTTCAGATCTCATCCTTAATTAGTCATAATGGTTATGACTAACCTAGTGACATGGGCTAGCTCGAGTCAACAAGTAACCTAATATAAAACATAATCTCCCAAAATGACTAGGTAAGTTAAGATGAGTGGGGTCCCCTTATTGCTTTTCTTAGAAACCAACGAATTGATCAGGTTAGACAATAAAATTAATTAAATAACCACCATCTAAGTACTTACCTTAGATACCAAATTGGTTGATTAGCATTGATCAGATTAACCTATTGACCTGGGCTCGAACCACTGAATCAAATTAGGTCTTAAGTTGATCGATAATATGTAGTTGTTAATCGATCTGACCAAACTACAACTAATTGGATTGGTCATGAGCATACTTGACCTAATCCTAATCAACATTTGATTCAATTTGATTAACCGATCAAACTAGACCTAATTGAGCTACCCATACCCAAAGCCCCATATTTTATGTAATAAAATTTAGATCTTAAATTCATAATTTTAGATCTTTTAATTTTAATTTTTAATTCTCAATTAAGTACATTATTAACATGGATTTAGTTTAGATATCAAAATAATTTTTAATCTAAATTAATTTGTATTGTATCACATACAATTTTGCTATCTGTAGATTTAAGTCGACTCATCTTGAAACTCGAATCGACTTGTCTGTGACGAACAGAAACTGTAGCACTCAATCGCAGGATTGAGTCGACTCATATGCAAATGAGCCAATTCATCAGAGTCTCGAGTTGACTCTAATAATGATGAATTGACTCGCCAAGGACTTGAGTCGACTTGAACTGAATCCGAGTCAACTCAATAGGGATGCCAGCCATAATTTTAGAATTTAATGCAAACAGATCCTAGAATTTCAAATCTAGAATTTTATAGAAATTAAATTTCAGATCATATATCAATAAATTATATATCATATATATAATTTTATGATCTAAAATTAATCAAAAATATATATCTAATATATGTGTGAAAATAAAATCTAGATCTAAAATATGTATCTGATACACCCATGATCTTCTGCTTACAGTTCTTCTTCATGGGAGATCATCACAAACAGCACCCCTACATGTCATAAGAGAATCCATTGATTGGGCAAGTGAGGGGCTTTAACCCCTGCTTCCTCTTATGATTGGATGGCCATGGTGATGCATCCAATCCAAGTACTAGGCTACTAGAAATTTAATCTAACATATCAAAATATGTAATCTATTAAATTTTAAATCAGATTATCTTTCACATATCAAATATATGAATAATAAATTAGATCATATGAACATAATTTTAGATTTAAAATTTATTTAAAATATGTTAGATCGATATGGCTCTGATACCACTATTAGTTTTCAGGTGATTCGCATGCAATAAAATTTTAGTTATGTTAACTACAACGGAAGCAGATGTGAATTTTTTTTTTTTCAGATCTAAACATGTAGATTCAAAATCTTAATCGCTTAGGATTGTCTAATATGTATAAATAAATTTATAAATTAGATCTGAAATCAAAACAGGAAGAAAGAAAATATATCTAATCGCTTTTCCCTTCTTCTTCGGATCGGATCCTATGGATGTCTAAGATTTTTGTTATAGTCGTGCACGTGTCCAGCCTTTGTTGGTATCCACACAGAGATATTTTGATCAGAACTTTGAAATCCTCAGAGTGCTAACTTCCTTACAAGCTTCATTCGTCGGCTTAGATGAGGATCATTTTTTTTATATTACTTGAAGCAACCTTGTGTAAGATTCTAGAGATTGATCCTAATCACCAAGAAAAATCAAGAACCCCTTCTTGATTTTTCTTTTTCTCTCTAAAGCCTCTCTCAGATCTCTATCTGAAGGTGGAACAGGGCATGGAAGGGAGGGAACAAGGATGAGTTGGCATGGAGGAGGAAGGGGGCAGCAAGGTTGTTATGATGCAACTCTCTCTTTTTATTTTTTTTACTACATGCCACCTCTCCCTTTTTTTATTTTGTCACCCAAACATGAGCCCCTTTCCATGCCAATAACTAACTCTAATCAGATTAGAATCAGTTTAAAATTTGTTAGCCTTATCCTTATCTAGATAGGAATTCAAACCAACTAAGAAATAAAGTGGCACCACTTCTTAATCCTCCCACGTTCATGCCAAGAAGAATTGGCATGAATTTCCATCACCCTATCCTTCTTTTGTTTGGCCAGATGGTGAGAGAAACCCAGATAAACATGGGCTCAGGTAGTCAGCTCCAATTGGATTCAATTTAGATTCAATTGAATCCAATTTCAGTCTGATTTAAATCTAATTTGAAATACTATCAAACATGATCCAATCAGGACTGAAATCTAAGTCTAACTTAGATTATTAAATCTAATTAATTTTAAATTAAATCAAGATAAATTAAATTAAATTTAATTTAAATTAATTAAGATTTAATTTATAATTTAATCAATTCCAATTAAATTATAATATTTTCAATTAAATTTCTTTGCTAACTGTTGGTGCAAAAATTTGCCAGCGTCGGAGAAGCTGGAGTCGAGGGAGTCGCGATCGCCGCCGGGACCTGCAAAAGAAGTCTAAACCGGAGATGGAGTTGCTCCGGCAAGACCCTCCTACGCTCAAGTCAGTTCTCTGCCTCAACAAGAATGGAGTGCTCGAACGAAAATTTTAGCAGAGTTTTTAGGTAAGAAATGAGAGCTTAGAGAATAACGTATCTGGGGTCCCCTTTTTATAGGCGGAGGGGGCAACAGACTGATAGCGACGTTTGTAACTGTCTGGCAATGGGCTGCCTGGGGTCAGGAGGAGTTTGTTGCGAAGAGTAGTGGAGTGAAATTGTGGCTATCACTGGGATATGCCACGTGGAGTCTGTTGCGGGGAGTGGAGCGGCGTTCGTTGTCGTGACTTGCCAGAGGATGGAGGATCCACGCGGTATCCGTCGTAGGAAGTGGAGCAGGATCGTGGCCATTATTGTGGTCTACCAGGGAGTGATGGAGCCACGCAGAATCCGTCGCAAGAAGTGAAGCAGAGTCGTGGCCGTTACTGCGGCCTGCCAGGGAGTGATGGAGCCGCGCGAAATCTGTCACAGGAAGTGGAGCAGAGTCGTGGCCGTTACTGCGGCCTGCCAGGGGGTCCACGCCTGTCGGCCGAAGTTCGATTGGAGTCCGATCTCCGTAGAAGTCCGGACGGAGATCATTTATCGAGGAGTCTCGACCAAGGCCGCTCGTGGTAGGAACTTGAAGTAGTTTGTTTGCAGCGGTAACTCGGAGTGGGTCACTTGCAACAGGAGCTCGAAGTTCGACTCCCGTAGGAGTCCGGACGAAGTCTTCCTACAGTCGAAGTCGGGGATGAAGTCCGACTCCCGTAGGAGTCCGGACGAAGTCTACCAGCAATTGAAGTCGGGGGGCGAAGTCCGGCTCCCGTAGGAGTCCGGACGAAGCCTACCTGTGATTGAAGTCGTGGGCGGAGTCCGGCTCCCATAGGAGTCCGGATGAAGTCTACCTGCAGGTGAAGTCAGAGGGCGAAGTCCGGCTCCCGTAGGAGTCCGAACGAAGCCTACCTGTGATTGAAGTCGTGGGCGGAGTCCGGCTCCCGTAGGAGTCCGGATGAAGTCTACCTGCAGGTGAAGTCGTGGGTGGAGTCCGGCTCTCGTAGGAGTCCGGACGAGGTCTGCCTGCAGTCGGAGTCAGAGACGAGGCCCGGCTCCCGTAGGAGTCCGGACGAAATCTTCCTGCAGCCGGAGTTGGGGATGAGGTCCGGCTCCCGTAGGAGTCCGGACGAGGCCTACCTGCAATTGAAGTTGGGGGTGAAGTTTGGCTCCCGTAGGAGTCCAGACGAAGCCTACCTATGATTGAAGTTGTGGGCGGAGTCCGACTCCCGTAGGAGTCTGGATGAAGTCTACCTGCAGATGAAGTCGGGGGGCGAAGTCCGGCTCCTGTAGGAGTCCAGACGAAGCCTACCTGTGATTGAAGTCATGGGCGAAGTTCGGCTCCCGTAAGAGTCCGGACGAAGTCTACCTGCAGGTAAAGTCATGGGCGGAGTCCGGCTCTCGTAGGAGTCCGGACGAGGTCTGCCTGTAGTCGGAGTCGGGGACGAGGTTCGGTAGGAGTCCGGGCGGAGTCTTCCTGCAGCCGGAGTTGGGGACGAGGTCCGGCTCCCGTAGGAGTCTGGACGAGGCCTACCTGCAATTGAAGTTGGGGGTGAAGTCTGGCTCCCGTAGGAGTCCGGACGAAGCCTACCTGTGATTGAAGTCGTGGACGGAGTCCGGCTCTCATAGAAGTCCGGACGAAGTCTACCTACAGCCGGAGTCGGAGATGAGGTCCGGCTCCCGTAGGAGTCTGGGCGAAGTCTTCCTGCAGCCGGAGTTGGGGACGAGATCCGGCTCCCGTAGGAGTCCGGACGAGGCCTACCTGCAATTGAAGTTGGGGGTGAAGTCTGGCTCCCGTAGGAGTCTGGACGAAGCCTATCTGTGATTGAAGTCGTGGGCGGAGTCCGGCTCCCGTAGGAGTCCGGCTCCCGTAGGTGTCCGGACGAAGTCTGCCTGCAGCCGGAGTCGGGGACGAGGTCCGGCTCCCGTAGGAGTCCGAGCGGAGTCTTCCTGCAGCCGGAGTTGGGGATGAGGTCCGGCTCCCATAGGAGTCCGGGCGAAGTCTACCTGCAATTGGAGTTGGGGGTGAAGTCCGGCTCCCGTAGGAGTCCGGACGAAGTCTACTTGTAATTGAAGTTGTGAGCAGAGTCCGGCTTCCGTAGGAGTCTGGATGAAGTTTGCCTGCAGCCGGAGTCGGGGATGAGGTCCGGCTCCCGTAGAAGTCTGGGCGGAGTCTTCCTGCAGTCGGAGTTGGAGACGAGGTCTGGCTCCCATAGGAGTCCGGGCGAAGTCTACCTGCAATTGGAGTTGGAGACGAAGTCCGGCTCCCGTAGGAGTCCAAACGAAGTCTACTTGTAATTGAAGTTGTGGGCGGAGTCCGGCTCCCGTAGGAGTCCGGACGAAGTCTGCCTGCAGCCGAAGTCGGGGACGAGGTCCGGATCCCGTAGGAGTCCGGGCGAAGTCTTCCTGCAGTCGGAGTTGGGGACGAGGTCCGGCTCCCGTAGGAGTCCGGACGAGGCCTACCTGCAATTGAAGTTAGGGGTGAAGTCTGGCTCCCATAGGAGTCCGGACGAAGCCTACCTGTGATTGAAGTCGTGGGCGGAGTCCGGCTCCCGTAGGAGTCAGGACGAAGTCTGCCTGCAGCCGGAGTCGGAGACGAGGTCCGGCTCCCGTAGGAGTTCGGGCGGAGTTTTCCTGCAGCCGGAGTTGGGGACGAGGTCTGGCTCCCATAGGAGTCCGGGCGAAGTCTACCTGCAATTGGAGTTGGGGGTGAAGTTCGGCTCTTATAGGAGTCCGGACGAAGTCTACCTGTAATTGAAATTGTGGGCGGAGTCCGGCTCCCGTAGGAGTCCGGATGAAGTCTGCCTGCAGCTGGAGTTGGGGACGAGGTCCGGCTCCCGTAGGAGTCCGGGTGGAGTCTTTCTGCAGCCGGAGTTAGGGACGAGGTCCGGCTCCCGTAGGAGTCTGGGCGAAGTCTACCTGTAATTAGAGTTGGGGACGAAGTCCGACTCCCGTAGGAGTCCGGACGAAGTCTACCTGTAATTGAAGTTGTGGGCAGAGTCCGGCTCCCGTAGGAGTCCAGACGAAGTCTGCCTGCAGCCAGAGTCAGGGACGAGGTCCGGCTCCCGTAGGAGTTCGAGCAGAGTCTTCCTGCAGCCAGAGTTGGGGACGAGGTCTGGCTCCCGTAGGAGTTCGGGCGGAGTCTTGAAGATGGTCGATCATCATGGAAATTTGGGTGGAGTCCGTCCGTCGTGAAGAATACGATCGACGCTGATGGGGGCTTATCCGTCAGCAAAACTTGGGAGTGTTGCGGAGGCTCGGCCGCCCGGGAGGTTTGAAGAGACGTCGTCGGAGGTCGGAAGTCGGTTGGATCCCCGGAGGGCCACTCCTGTCACGAACTTCGACTGGGAGGTATTTTATACCCAACACCAGTCCCCCTACTTTCGAGTTCGAATTTCGAATGAAGGAAGTACAAAAAAATTTCCACAGCCGAAGTTGTCCCCTTGAATCCCGTGCACGATCGTCTTCAGATATTCTGGCCTTTAATGCATGCGTGCTGGAGTCTTTTCGAATTGGGGCGATCCGAAGGGACCTTTCGGAATTTTCGCTGGAGCGCTGACCCAGGTACGGCACAGTAATGGCTCTGTCAGCTGTCAGCCGCTTTTAGCCGCCTGCCGTGGCGATTGGGACATGTGGTGAGCGCGGGTCGGCCTGGAGGGATTCACGATCATTATGGCGCCGGATCCCAGGGGCTATTTAAACCCGCCCTTCCGCCTTTAGGGGCCCTATTCTGCCTGAAAGTTCTGTCGGTGTTCGCCTTCTCTTCGAGAGCCCTGACCCTCCTTGGCGTCTTCCTTGGCCCTAGGCGTCCTTCGAGTCATCCCTACCCTCGCACCTTCTGCATCCTTCGGAGCGACTTAGATTAGTCCTGAAACTTTCGTTCCTCTTCTTGCCATTCGGGTGCCCCTTTTCCTCCATCTTTCTCTTGTCGCCTTCTTTTGGTTTGGTTCCCCGCAAACCTTTCGCCTCTTGTCCCACCCGATTTCTCTGGGATTTTTAGGATCCTTATTTGAAATGTCTTCCGACACCTCCGCCTCTAGTAGTTCTGGGAGTTCGTCCGTGTCAGCCTCCCAGGACCCCCACACTGTAGACGAACCCACATCTGGAGCTAGGCCTCGCTCGATTTTTACGTCGGGTGCCATTCCCTGTTCTCTGTCTCCGGATGAGCTCCTACCGGCGGTGATCGGAAATGGTCGAAGAAGGTCTCCGACCTTCAGCAGCAGCTCCAGGATGCCGAGGTGAGTTATGATGCGTACCGGATCGGCTGGTGCAGGCAGGTGGACGAATACAGGGGGAAGCTCAGGATGGCGACTGACGAGGTTGCCCGCCTTCAGAGGTAGCTAGCTGGAGGGGCTCAGCTTGCTCCCACTCTGGATTCCAGCGAACTCCAATCCCTGAGAAGAACCGTAGAAGAGCTATCTGTCGCCCTTAGGGAGGGGAGGGCCGAGCTGCAGCAATTGAAGATCCAGTTGGTATGCGAGCAGCAGGCCGTCAAGGATGTGGAGGCGGAATTTGAGGTCCTGAGAAAAAGGCATCGAGAGGCGGAGAATGAAAGCCAATGATTTCACCGAAGATACATGGAGATACTAATGAGAGAGAGGGAATTGGAAGCAGGAGTCGAAAGTTTAAGGCGCTCTCTGGCGAGGGTCGAAGCCGAAAGTTCGAGGTCGGAGGAAGTCGGGCCCCCTTAGGGCTCTTTTTGCCCTTCATTCCTCTAAGTGTCTTCTTTCGTCGCTTGTCTGTTTGTCATCGCCGTTGTCGTTGTTGTTTTTGTTGTTTTTTCTTCTTTGAGCTTCCAGGCTCTGTAACGCATATTCTACTAATGAAATGAAAAGGTCTTTGCTATCTTACCCGTATGTCGCGTTGAACTGTCGTGTGCCGGACTTCTTTCATTTTTGTCCCGCGTGATGTTGATGTTGTTTGAGGATTCCTCGTTCATCTGTGCATTAGGTCGTCATTGCCGAGTTTCTGGTTCGGCATCGACGCCGCTTGGAGGTTCTCGTTTATCGTCGTGTCGGTTTGCCTTTCGTTTGCGACCGTAGATCTTACTTTCTCTTCCTCCCTCTTCACAGAGACGAGGTCCTTTGTGCTTTTAATATAGTTCGGCCTCCATTTTTCGTTGGGGTAGGAGGTCATGGTGGCGTAGAGGGGTCATCGCGAAAGTTTTCTTTTTCTTGTCGGGTCTCGAACGGTCGGACCTTAGTCGGCGTCGCGATGAGGTTCTTCCCCTATTTCTGATGTGGTCGGTTTCAGCTCAGGTTAGGACGAGGTTCTCCTTCTGTTCCTAACGGAACTGTGGGGGCACATATGGGCGCTGTATGGCCTCTCCTTCCACCCAGTCTGAGTGTAGTCGGGCCTTCGACTTTGCTCATGTTAGGATGAGGTTCTCCTCCTGTCCCTAACATGACTGTGGGGGCACATGTGGGTGCTGTTTGATCTCTCCTCCCATCCGGTCTAAGAGGAACCGGGCCTTCGACTTTGCTTATGTTAGGACAAGGTTCTCCTCCTGTCCCTAACATGGCTGTGGGGGCACATATGGGCGCTGTTTGACCTCTCCCCCCATCCGGTCTAAGAGGAACCGGGCCTTTGACTTTACTCATGTTAGGGCGAGGTTCTCCTCATGTCCCTAACATGACTGTGGGGGCGCATGTGGGCGCTGTTAGGCCTCTCCTCCCATCCGGTCTAAGAGGAACCGGGCCTTCGACTTTGCTTATGTTAGGGCGAGGTTCTCCTCCTGTCCCTAACATGACTGTGGGGGTGCATGTGGACGTTGTGGGGCCTCTCCTTCCATCTGGTCTAAGAAGAACCGGGCCTTCGACTTTGCTCATGTTAGGGCGAGGTTCTCCTCCTGTCCCTAATATGACTGTGGGGGCGCATGTGGGCGTTGCGGGGCCTCTCCCCCCATCCGGTCTAAGAGGAATCGGGCCTTCGACTTTGCTCATATTATGGTTTATTTTTGTTGCCCGAAGGGGTCGTCCCCTGTCGTTACAAGTCCGTGCCAAAAAGGAAAAGATGTGCGGATCTGAAAGGAATCCTGATTTAAAGTAGAGTCGTTCGTTATACATATACAAGTTTTCAAATCCTAGCACTGTGGAAGGTCTGCTTCCTATCGAGGTCCTCCAGAGACGGAGTTGATGATCCCGATTGGAGGCCAATCTCCGGGCTGCTCTTCCCTCCTTGGCGGCTCAGGCTGCGGTAGGGCCCTTGGCCGATCGTCTCTACCTTCAGGCCGGCGTCGAATGAACCTATCAAGTCGACCTCGTCGGATGAGCTCCTCGATCTCATCTCGGAGCTGGATGCATTCCTCCGTGTCGTGGCCGTGGTCACGATGGTAGAGGCAGAACTTGTTAGGATTGCGCTTTCCAGGGTGCGTGCGCATCCTCTCTGGCCTAGGGAGCTGCTCTCCGACCTCCATCAGCACCTGGATTTTCAAAGCGTTGAGGGGGGCATAGTTGCGGAATCTTCCTGGGGGAGAACCCCGCCGAGCCCGGCGATCCAGGCTTCCCTGCCTGCATGCTCGAGGAGGAGTCTGGACGCGCTTGTGCCCGAAAGGAGTTCGAGAATGTGACCGAGCTTCTCTCGACCCTTTTTCGACTGCGGGCTTACTCGAGTCTCCCGCCTACCATTCTCTCGCGGTCTCCTCGTCCTTCATTTTGAAGGCTTCTTCCGTTCGGGCGTACCCTTCGACCCGAGCCAACAGATCAGCAAAATCCCTGGGGTACTTCTTTTCCAAAGAGAATAAAAGGTCGTTCTTCTGAAGGCCGCCTTTCAGAGCGGCCATCGCTACCAACTGGTCCAAGTTCCGGATCTCCAGCGCGGCGACATTGAAGCGGTTGATGTAGGCCCAAATGGACTCTCCCTCCCTCTACTTGATGTTGATGAGGGACTCCGAACCCTTCCGGAGGCGCCGGCTGCTGACAAAATGAGCCACAAATTGGTGGCTCATCTGATCGAAGAAAAAGATGGTACCCGACTTCTACGTCGAGTACCAGTTTCTCGCCGCTCCCTTCAAGGTGGATGGAAAGGCTCGGCATAGAATGGTGTCGGGTGCGCCATGAAGCAGCATCATCATCCCGAAGGCCTCCAGGTGGTCAATCGGGTCTGAAGTCCCGTCGTAGCTTTCAAATTGGGAGAGTTTGAAGTTTGGCGGGATCGGTTCCTGTATGATCATTTGAGAAAAGGGAGGGTCAGTGCAAATGTCCTCACTATAAGCGGGGGGAGCATGGCGGAGCTCTTCGATCCGCCTGTTCATCTCCTGGAGCCTTCGATCAAGGAAATCCTCTCGACTGCGAGTCTCGAGGGTCTTCTGGCAGAATGAAGGTAGAGATCTTCCAGGGGTGGAATCATGGTCAGATTGAGGGCTCTCCACCCTTGGATTCATCTTTTCCGGAAAGACGGGGTGGCTGGCCCAAGTGGCCCGTCCCACCATCGGATTTTAGGGTTCCGGTGATGCTCTTTTCAGTCGCACTGATGCCTGCGGCTGCTGCTGCTGTTGCATAGCCTGCACAGCTTTAGTGAGGCCTCTGACCTGCTGCACCAGTAGGTCGAATTGCTCCACGTCAACCGTCGTTGTCGGAGGAGGCTGGAAAATCGGAGGTGAGGCCGGAGCCTGAGATCTGGCCGCGGAGGCCGTGGATCATCGCGTGAATGCTTTGCGGGGAGGCATCGGGCAAAGACCTAGTGGGGGAAGGAGGAGTGGATGTCAGAGAAGATGATCGGAGGCAGTCCCGTTGAGCGCTCCTTTAAGAACAAGGGTACTGCGAAGGTTCGTCCCTTCCTCTGGCACCAATCCTATTGGTGCAAAAATTCGCCTGCGTCGGAGAAGCTGGAGTCGAGGGAGTCGCGGTCACCATCGGGACCTGCAAAAGAAGTCTAAACCAGAGGTGGGGTTGCTCCGACAAGACCCTCCGATGCTCAAATCAGTTCTCTGTCTCAACAAGAATGGAGTGCTCGAACGAAAATTTTAGCAGAGTTTTTAGGTAAGAAATGAGAGCTTAGAGAATAACGTATCTGGGATCCCCTTTTTATAGGCGGAGGGGGCAACAGACTGATAGCGACATTTGTAACCATCTGGCAGTGGGTTGCCCGGGGTCAGGAGGAGTTTGTTGTGAAGAGTAGTGGAGTGGAATCGTGGCTATCACCGGAACATGCCACATGGAGTCTGTTGTGGGGAGTGGAGCGGCGTCCGTTGTCGCGACTTGCCAGAGGATGGAGGATCCGCGCGGTATCCATCGCAGGAGTAGAGCAAAATCGTGGCCATTATTGTGGTCTGTCAGGGAGTGATGGAGCCACGTGGAATCCGTTGCAGGAAGTGGAGTAAAGTCATGGCCGTTACTACGGCCTGCCAGGGAGTGATGGAGCCACACGGAATCTATCGCAGGAAGTGGAGCAGAGTCGTGGCCGTTACTGTGGCCTGCCAGGGGGTCCAGGCCTGTCGGTCAAAGTTCGGTGGGAGTTCGATCTCCGTAGAAGCCCGGATGGGGATCATTTATCGAGGAGTCTCGACCAAGGCCGCTCGTGGTAGGAACTTGAAGTAGTTTGTTTGCAGCGGTAACTTGGAGTGGATCACTTGCAACAGGAGCTCGAAGTCCGATTCTCATAGGAGTCCGGACGAAGTCTTCCTGCAGTCGAAGTCGGGGATGAAGTCTGACTTCCATAGGAGTCTGGATGAAGTCTACCTGCAATTAAAATCGGGGGGTGAAGTTCGGCTCCCGTAGGAGTTCGGACGAAGCCTACCTGTGATTGAAGTCGTGGGCGGAGTCCGGCTCCCGTAGGAGTCCGGACGAAGTCTACCTGCAGGTGAAGTCGGGGGGCGAAGTCCGGCTCCCGTAGGAGTCCGGACGAAGCCTACCTGTGATTGAAGTCGTGGACGGAGTCTGGCTCCCATAGGAGTCCGGACGAAGTCTACTTGCAGGTGAAGTCATGGGCGGAGTCCGACTCTCGTAGGAGTCCGGACGAGGTCTGCCTGCAGCCGGAGTCGGGGACGAGGTCCGGCTCCCGTAGGAGTCCGGGCGGAGTCTTCCTGCAGTCGGAGTTGGGGACGAGATCCGACTCCCGTAGGAGTCTGGACGAGGCTTACCTACAATTGAAGTTGGGGGTGAAGTCTGGCTCCCGTAGGAGTCCAGACGAAGCCTACCTGTGATTGAAGTCGTGAGCGGAGTCCGGCTCCCGTAGGAGTCCGGACAAAGTCTACCTGCAGGTGAAGTCGGGGTGTGAAGTCTGGCTCCCGTAGGAGTCCGGATGAAGCCTACCTGTGATTGAAGTCGTGGGCAGAGTCTGGCTCCCGTAGGAGTCCGAACGAAGCCTATCTGCAGGTGAAGTCGTGGGCGGAGTCCGGCTCTCATAGGAGTCCGGACGAGGTCTGCCTGTAGCCGGAGTCGAAGATGAGGTCCGGCTCCCGTAGGAGTCCGGGCGGAGTCTTCCTGCAGCCAGAGTTGGGGACGAGGTCCGGCTCCCGTAGGAGTCCGGACGATACCTACCTGCAATTGAAGTTGGGGGTGAAGTCTGGCTCCCGTAGGAGTCCGGATGAAGCCTACCTGTGATTGAAGTAATGGGCGAAGTCCGGCTCCCGTAGGAGTCCAGATAAAGTCTGCCTGCATCCGGAGTCGGGGATGAGGTCCGGCTCCCATAGGAGTCCAGGCGGAGTCTTCCTGCAGCCGGAGTTGGGGACGAGGTCTGGCTCCCGTAAGAGTCTAGACGAGGCCTACCTGCAATTGAAGTTGGGGGTGAAGTCTGGCTCCCGTAGGAGTCCGGACGAAGCCTACCTGTGATTGAAGTCGTGGGCGGAGTCCGGCTCCCGTAGGAGTCCGGACGAAGTTTGCCTGCAGCTGGAGTCGGGGATGAGGTCCGGCTCCCGTAGGAGTCCGGGCGGAGTCTTCCTACAGTCTGAGTTGGGGACGAGGTTCGGCTCCCGTAGGAGTCCAGGCGAAGTCTACCTATAATTGGAGTTGGGGGCGAAGTCCGGCTCCCATAGGAATCCGGACGAAATCTACCTGTAATTGAAGTTGTGGGTGGAGTCCGGCTCCCATAGGAGTCCGGACGAAGTCTGCCTGCAGTCGGAGTCAGGGACGAGGTCTGGCTCCCGTAGGAGTCCAGGCGGAGTCTTCCTGCAGTCGGAATTGGGGACGAGGTCCGGCTCCCGTAGGAGTCCGGGCGAAGTCTACCTGCAATTGGAGTTGGGGGCGAAGTCCGGCTCCCGTAGGAGTCCGGACGAAGTCTACCTGTAATTGAAGTTATGGACAGAGTCCGGCTCCCATAGGAGTTCGGACGAAGTCTGCCTGCAGCCGGAGTCGGAGATGAGGTCCGGCTCCCGTAGGAGTCCGGGCGGAGTCCTCCTGCAGTCGGAGTTGGGGACGAGGTCCGGCTCCCGTAGGAGTCCGGACGAGGCCTACCTGCAATTGAAGTTGGGGGTGAAGTCTGGCTCCCGTAGGAGTCCGGACGAAGCCTACCTATGATTGAAGTCATGGGCGGAGTTCGGCTCCCGTAGGAGTCCAGACGAAGTCTACCTGCAGCCAGAGTCGGGGATGAGGTCTGGCTCCCGTAGGAGTCCGGACGGAGTCTTCCTGCAGCCGGAGTTGGGGACGAGGTCCGTCTCCCGTAGGAGTCCGGGCGAAATCTACCTGCAGTTGGAGTTGGGGACGAAGTCCGAGTCCCGTAGGAGTCCGGACGAAGTCTACCTGTAATTGAAGTTGTGGGCGGAGTCCGGCTCCCGTAAGAGTCCGAACGAAGTCTGCCTGCAGCCGGAGTCAGGGATGAAGTCTGGCTCCCGTAGGAGTCCGGGCGGAGTCTTCCTGCAGCCGAAGTTGGGGACGAGGTCCGGCTCCCGTAGGAGTCCGGGCGAAGTCTACCTGCAATTGGAGTTGGGGGCGAAGTTCGGCTCCCGTAGGAGTCCGGACGAAGTCTACCTGTAATTGAAGTTGTGGGTGGAGTCTGGCTCCCGTAGGAGTCCGGACGAAGTCTGCCTGCAGCAGGAGTCGGGGACGAGGTCCGGCTCCCGTAGGAGTCCGGGCGGAGTCTTCCTGCAGTTGGAGTTGGGGACGAGGTCCGGCTCCCGTAGGAGTCCGGGCGGAGTCTAGAAGATGGTCGATCATCGTGGAAATTTGGGTGGAGTCCGTCCGTCGCGAAGAATCTGGTCGATGCTAGTGGGGGCTTATCCGTCATCAAAACTTGAGAGTGTTGCGGAGGCTCGGCCGCCCGGGAGGTTTGAAGAGACGTCGTCGGAGGTCGGAAGTCGGTTGGATCCCTGGAGGGTCACTCCTGTCACGAACTTCGGCTAGGAGGTATTTTATACCCAACACTAACAATTAGCAGTTTCTAAATCTGTAATACTATCAAATTAATTCAAATTATCAATCTTATTGATAATTTGACTTTGATCCAAACTATTAATCATGTCAAACTTCTTTTGTGTATGATCCTTCAAGTTCTATTATGTCTGATAGTGAGACATACCATGATTTCTATTATAATATCATCGAAACTCCTTTTAATGGACTAGAATAATTCCAACTCCATTCAACAAGGATCGTTGATCTGTAAACATCCATAGTGAGTTCTCACCCACTAGTGATGCATAGCAGCATGTAGTAGCAACCTGGTAGAATAAAAAAATTTGAATCCCTTGGTGCAGTTATCGTGTGATTCAGTCCTTCTATCGTGAGTCCCGACTCGATGGAGATCATGAAGAACTCGTCAAACTCAATCGTCAATCAAATATTAGATTGGCTCAACTCGAGTTCACTTGTGAATCTCATAAATTTTTTTTTCAGTATTCACACTTGCTTCAGTTGAAGACTTCCTAAACTCAGTCTTACTAATCATATAGGACTACTCTTTTTCTATCAAGATCGATAGATTTCACTATGTGCATTCTACTCCAAACAGCAAATCTGAATCTACTGTAGCCAATATACACAGCAAGAATCTAAATGGCTAGGGATCAAGTAAATATGCAGTCAAACTTAGTAGCTTCACTGCGAATAGCCAATGCACCGCAGATTAAAGGACCACTTACACCACTGCAGCATTGAGAAAACTACTGACAAGCATGTAGACATCCAAGTGATTTTTTGTATTGGTCACGCTCAATGCAGGTTATTCTCAAACAACCATCTGTACTCTCATCTCAATATTCTTATACTGTAAACTCGAGATTCATCTATCCAGAAAAAAGATGATCTATATATCGATCTTAAATGGATAGATTACTATCCTCCATGATAATCTTATGATCAAGAGCATTTAGAAACTAACCATTAATAATGTATGTCTCAAATTCTTAACACCTTGAGAATATAAAAAATCATCTTTATTAATTTTTAGGATAAATCATGAATACATAAATATAATTAAAAATAAAAATACTCTTTATTAATAATAAAAATTTTATAAGTACAAAAACAGACTCTGAAAATATAAAATATATCAATCAATAATTGACTTCTAAGGCACACATCTAACAAGAGAGATATACAGAAGGACATGGAACTTTGCTATTCACTAACAAAGTATTATAAAACCTATTGGAATTTGGTGATGGGTACTTCTTATGCTTATCCTCTGATACCACTTTGTTAAGATGGATAGAGGAGGAGTAAGTATTCAATCACATATGATAAGAAATGCTTGAGAGAGGAGAAGAACAATATCATAATTTTTATTTATTTCATATCCAACTCCTACTACACACTAAGAAAATCACTTTTATTTATACTACTCAAAGCACATTAATTACTAGACTTATACAACTCTTTAATCTCCACAAGATATTAATTAATATCCTACACATTTCTCTAAGAGATACACATATATTTCTAAACTTCTCACACATATTTCTAAAAGCCACAAATATATTTCTAGACATAAGTTCATATATCCACATTTAATATATCTCTTGTACCTAGACATGTATGGATAATCCCACTCACATAGTTCAATGTAATTTATGAAAGCAATAAATTCATGTTTATCTTCCAACACCCCCTCTTAAACATGAATTTTTGTGTAACTCTTCTTCTTTAGCTTCTCACAATTGGTCCACATTTTGAAAGAAAATCTCTGACAGCTGAAACATGTCTTCGAGGTAAATATTTTTTCTTCTCATAATTGCTATCGAATCCCTCTACATTATTATCCAATGTCACCAGCTTTTTTTTCAACACATCACATTTCTCTACCATTTTTTTGTACATCTCAGTCAATTCTTGATGGTCATATTTCAGATTACATAATTCTTTGTAGTTTATGTCTCTTACTATAAAATCATACATAGTTCTGAGATGCCTGATTGTTTTTAATGTTGTTTCTTGCTCCGCTTCTTTTTTTGTACTAACTTTATTTTTATAAATCATATGTCTCCCGTATCCATCATCACGATTAGTATAAGTCAAAAAGTAGGATCATAGTCTGATCCATACTTTTCACATAAAAATGAGACTAGCGATAAATTTAATTTCTTAAGCAAATCTTTAAGTACTGTTTTAAATAAGATTATCACAATAGTTGGCATTACCTCATCGGATACATAATTCTTCATTGTATTTTATCAAAACTCACAATTCTCTTGGCAGTTGCACTTCTTCAAAGACTTTGTTCATCTCTTCCATGAAAAACTTCTTGTCTTCTTCTCTTGCGGAGTCACTCTTTTGGACTCGCATCGTCTCAATGGATATCTATTTCTTATCTTGAATCTGCAGTATCATACAAGTTGCAAATTGCTCACTCAACAGGTCTTGTAGTCCAGAATTTTCTACTTCAACTATGAAGAAATATTTTTCTACCTTTCACATCTCTTTAAATTGTATCTTGCTTTGACTGTTGCCTTGGAACCGAACCGGCTCTAACTACTATCGTAGGACCGAACTTGGCTCTAATGCTACTCCATGCTTCTTGTGGTGTTATCCCTTCCAAGTTCTTTGTAGGACATCTATTAAGCAAATAGACTGCACAATTGACAGCCTCGCCCTAAAACTCCTTCGGCATCTCCTTTATTTTAACATGCTTCGAACCATATTAAGTAAAGTTTGATTTTTTCTTTTCACGATGTCATTTTGTTGAGGTGAGTATGGTGCGGTCAAGGGTCTCCAAATGCTATGAGATTTATAAAAAATTTCAAACTCTTTGGATATGAATTCTCCTCTACGATCTGACCGTAATGCCTTAATGGTATAGCCTCTTTGATTTTCTACTAAAGCTTTAAACTCCTTGAAAGCTTGAAATACTTCTGATTTCTCCTTCAAGAGGTACACCATATTTTTCTATTGAAATCATCAATAAAAGTTAAAAAATAACGACGACCTCTAAATAAGCTTGGAGTGATCGGTCCATAAATGTCGGTATGGATAAGTTGTAGTATTTTTGCTCTATTATAAGACTCCTTTGGAAAACTCCTCCTTAGATGTTTGCAAAGAACACACCCCTCACATATATTATTAGGAACATCAATATAGGGCAGCCCCTTCATCATTTTGTTACTTGAAAGAAGCTTTAAAGCATTAAAATTTACATGTCCGAACTGTAAATGTCAAAGCCAAGAAACATCTTTCATACATGCACTTAGACATTTAGCAATAACATGATTTATGTTTAGCACAAACATGCAGTTATTTGACATAAGAATATAAGCAATCAATTTATTTTATTTTCTTAGATAGAAGATTCCTTCCTTCAATTGCATATCAAGTTTTCTCTCCAAGAGTTGCCCAACACTAATTAGAATATTGATTTTTATATCAGACGCATAATAGATATTGAAAATAAATTGTTGGCTTCTATCTTTGAGTTGAATAAGTATCTTACCAATTTTTTTCACCTTTATCCTGGAAGCATCTCCAAATGAGACATGATCATTCATCGATTCATCAAGCTTCATAAAAATTTTTGTGCCTCAACATGTGGTTACAAGCCCGATATCTCTCATTTGAAGATTTTTGGGTGCATAGCTTATACACATATTCTAGATTAAAGGAGAAGCAAGTTAGATGATAAAAACTTATCGTACATCTTCATCAGCTACGATGCAAAATCCAAAGTCTACAAACTTTATGAACCAAAGCAGAAAAAAGACATTGTAAGCTAAGATATGGAGTTTCAAGAAGACGGTATTTGAAATTGGAGCACTAACATGGTGATGATACATGATGAAAAGTAGATCATGGCTACCGGAGCACTTCCTATTCCTTATCTTGCCAACAACTTTGAGACTTAAAGTATTCAAATGAAGGCATTACTTGGCTCCTAAGATATTTGGGAGATTGTAGAGAAGGGGTATGTTGGCTCCTATAACTCTCGAGGTGCATGCATGCACATGTATGTAAATGTGCACAAGCATGCATACGTACATGTCAGACACACACACACACACACATAGAGAAACAAAGAGAGAGCAAGGAGGAGGAGGGGAGAGAGGCAGAGAGAGGAGGAGAAGGAGGAGAGAGAGAGGCAAAGAGAGTATGTGCGTGTGAGAAAGAGACTGCAACATCTGCACTCAATTAGATGCTTATTGACGTCAAGACATCTTTCTCTCAAAGCATATAAGATGATTTCGGGCCTTTTTGGATGATTGACTAAAATACTTAGGGGACATTTGGTTCGCAATCGAAATCAGAATCAAAATGGTCAAATCCCACTAATCACTTGGTTCGTGACTGGAATCAAAATTGAAATTAAAATTAGAATAAAAATTTGAATCTATAAAGGAGAGTAAGGATTGAGTTCTATATAGATTAGGCCATTTTCATTCCATCCCAAAATCGAAATCAGAATGAAACTCCTTCCAAAAATATATTGAAATGAGAGTCACCCATTCCCATTCCGATCCAGCCCCCCACTCCCTCCAACCAAGCACCCTCTTATAAGATTCATCAATTGAGCTAGTATGGCTAGCAATATCATAAAATTATAAATTAAAATAAGTTTATATTTATAAATATATATTTTAGGAGTAGACTGATCCAAAATTTCATAAATATTATAGAATTTTGAGTCCAGCCATCCAAACAGATCCTAAAGGAGGAAAAAAAATAAAAAGTACATACTAAAAAGTGAAATATATTAAATTAGATATATGCTATAGTTAGGTTTGAGAATCATTAAAAAATTATAATAACCAAGAACCTTATCCTAAAAAAACTAATCAGAAGATATTATTCGGATCTTTAGCCCTTTATAAGTATCCAAGATTGACTCAATGCATGGTTAATGCGGAACTAAACATAAGCCCATATGGGTTCTCACACACTCCTACATCCTCATCAAGCTAAGAATCAATCCAAATACAAATATCACAAGTAGCCAATGGTTAACCCAAATAAGCCCACATGGATCATGGGCCAGATCTATTCTACTAGTATTTATAACAACCTAGGGCCTCACCTGAAAAAATTAGCTAAGACATTATTCAACTTCCTTCATTTTGTATAAATATCTAAAATCTATTCAATACATAGTCGATATAGAATTAAACATATATTTGCATGGTCCTTATAGGAATGATTTATTTTTGCCTCCTATTATAGATTATTTGTTTCATAGCTCATTATTTTAGGTTTTATTCCAACCGCTTAATGTTTTCTTTAATGGACCACCTTATGACCTCTCTCCCTCAAGTCACACCTCCGGTGAGATCTCTGCGCTACTGTAATTGCCCTTGATGCCATATATGAGAGATCAACTAGACATATTAAACCTGTAAAACTCGTTTGCATAAATTTTTTATAGGATTCAAGAGCTCTGGTTTGCACATTGGCACTCCAAATTCTGTATGTCACATACTAAATTCTTTCCCTCCCCTCAAGGGAAAGGCGAGTTCTCATAATTCTACTAGTCCTTTTTTGGAAAAGACTTATAATTCTACTAGTGATGGAATTATGTATCACATAGGCCATTATATTTATTTCAAATATTTATTTTAGGAGGGAGGGAGAGAATTGTATAGCGTGCGGTGTTTAAAAGATTGAAGAGTGGTAGGTGTAGAAATCAACCCATTAGCACCCAATTTGTCAATGACAACTCCATAATCTTTTTTTGTCGCTATAAAAAATAATAAAAAAACAATCCATAATCTTTTCTGATTCAAATCAGACAAAACTCTAGTATAGGTTATATATGTTTCTCTGGTATAATCTTCTACTACAATATAAACCAACTTATATTTCTAATGCGTTAAGGCTCCGGAAAGAGTTTGGATCTTTTCTGGATTGCCCTCTATCTCTTGTCAAGTCACTAAAAAGCCAAAAAAAAAATTTGATGTGACCTCAAAGACACATTTGTTTGGCTTCATCTGATGTCGTCGTAGTTCATCGAAAGCTTTCTCGAGATTAGTTATATGTCAATCAACTTTTATACTTTTGATGGACATGCTGCCAACATACACTTTCATGTTGCAACCGATCTGGCATTTGAACATCTTGTTGACAAGGTGTTGGCAAGTTATATCTGTATTCTTTAAACCAAAAGACATCATTCTGTAACAATATAGACTTTTATCGGTTATGAATGTAGTTTTATTCTTATCTTCGGATGCCATCCGAATCTAATTGTATCCCAAGAAGATATCGATGAAGCTTAATAGTAGATATCCTGAGGTGGCATTGACGAGTTGGTCAATTCTTGAGAGCGAAAAGCTGTCTTTCGAATAAGTCTTGTTGAGATCAATGTAGTTAATGCAGATTTTTCACTTATCTTTGGCTTTCTTGACCATGATAATATTGAAAATCTATTCTGGATATTGTACTTCTTAGATGAATCTTGTGGTCATCAACTTATCAATCTTTTCATCGATAGCCCATTGCCTTTTCGAGATGAAGCTTCTTTTCTTTTGCCATACTAACTGATGACTCAAGTTCATATTTAACTTATGAATAATGATGTGAGAAAGGATACCTGGCATATCCGTACCTGGCATATCCGATATCAATCAGGCAAAGATATCCTCATTGGCTCAAAGGAAGATCATCAGCCGATCTCGATTGCTGGTTGTGAGCTGGAAACTAATTCGAATTGTTATGGTTGGATCATTTTCAAAAGGGATGGTGATGAGCTTCCCGATCGGCTCTCCTCGGGACTCTTTTTGCTTCCTCCTTGTATCCTCAATTTGCAGGGCCTTCATCAGCTTCTTGCCTTTGATTGTTGTGAAGAAGCATTGTCGAGCAAGTATTTGGTCTCCTTGGATTTCACCAACTTCACATCAAGTTGGAAATTTAATCATCAAGTGGTATGTGTAGATGATTGCTCGAAATGCGTTGAGTCCAGATCATCCTAAAATCATGTTGTAAGCAAAAGGCACTTAAATGATAAGAAAAGTGAGCCACTCAATTCATTGTCATGGCTCTATTTCGATAGTTACTGGCAGGATGAGTTCTCCTTCCACTATCATGGAATCTTATGAGAATCCAACTAAGGGAGTGTTTACTCATCTCAGTTGATTAGTCAACAATTTTATTTTTTGAAAAATATCATAAAATAAGATGTCTGCGAAGCTTTCATTATCAACAAAGATTTTTTTTACATCATAATTTACCATCATCATTGAAATAACGAAAGCATCATCATGAAAAGTTTGGACTCCCTCATCATCAGAAAAAGAAATCAAACCACCTGTCCTT
Source organism: Elaeis guineensis (assembly GCF_000442705.2). Taxonomy (NCBI): domain Eukaryota; kingdom Viridiplantae; phylum Streptophyta; class Magnoliopsida; order Arecales; family Arecaceae; genus Elaeis; species Elaeis guineensis. The sequence continues at coordinate 125,358,228 of NC_025997.2, read as the reverse complement.
TGTCTCTTCGGACTTCTGACTTGATCATCTACTCTTCTAGTGCCTCCGAGGCCTGAGATCATGTTAATGACGCCAGTCATTGATCGGTTATTGCTGTTATCCTCGTCAGACTGGCACTGGGTCATTTTCTTGGGTGCCCGATTATGCTGCTTCTAGATATATTTACCGAGGTAGCCTCTCTGGATGAGATTCTCAATCTCTTCCTTCAATTGGAGATATTTTTCAGTGTCATGATCGTGGTCACAATGAAAATGATAGTACATTCATCTATTCCACCAAGTGGATGGGGTCTTCATTGGTGGTGGTCGGTGAAGATACTATTTATTCTTGATTTCTATGAAGATCTGGGCTTGAGGGGTAGTCAATGGGGCATAGCTATTATAGCACCAAGGTAGACTCCTCAGCTGTAGAGCTTTTATCGGTCAGGAGGATTCTGGTCTAGCCTAGTTCGAGTGTGTGTCCTCCTATGTATGCTTTTTGTTGGAGGCCTGATCTTCCTAACACGTGAACTGATCCTCTTTGATCTGCATGTACTTACATACCTGGGCCAGCATAGTCTCTCGGATATGTCTTATCGAAGGAGTAAATGAGGCACTCATTGTGAAGGCCTCGCTTCAAAGTCAACATAGCGATGGCTTCATCTAGGTTGCACACTTCCAATGTGACTGCGTTAAACTGTATCACAAATCGTGTGGAGATTCTTCCTCTTTCTGATGGAGGAAGAAGAGATTGTCCAAAGTCCTTGGTTGGACTCAGTTGTTCCCAAAGTGAGCAATGAACTGACATTCGAGTTGCTTGAAGGAGATGATGGACTCTGACTGAAGTGTAGAGTACTAGGTTTACGCCGCCTTCTTTAGGGTTGTAGGGAAGACGAGTCAGAGGAGGGTGTCCAAAGTGCTTTGGAGCATCATGAAGGTCTTATAGCCCTCCAGGTGATCCAGTAGGTCGGTGGAACCATTGTAGCACTCCACCATCGATATCCTAAACCAACTTGACATCGATTCTTGAATAATGGAGCGGGTGAAGGGTGGCTAGAAATTGAAGCTGAAGATTTCGTTGTTCCCTCTATCACCCATCTGGACCTCGGTTAGCTGACACTCGATCTCATGGATCTTCTACTCGAGGCCCTCCTCCTGACGAGACCGTTTGGGCTAAGGGGAATAGTCAGGCATCGAGTCTCCATCAGATGAGGTGGGGGATCATCAATGTCATCTACCATGAAAGGACCCATAGCAGGATGGCGATCGCTGATCGGGTGAGGATGACCGACGTATTGCTTGGGGTGGACTCTCTAGGATTGGAGATTGGTCTTGGTGGCTATGCTGAGACGGCACCACATAGATGGTGCCACCTGAAGGGCGAAGTGTGGTGGCTGTCGCTACTTCATGGCTTGCTGCAGGTGCTGAATGAAATTCATTAGCACCTGGACCTAGCATACCAAGTTGCCAAATTGTCGGGGGTTTGCTGCCACGATCGGCTACACAAGCTCCACAAATCTATAAGGGACAGACAGCTAGGTGGCTCTACCTTGACTTCCCCGAGTAGATTGCTGGTGGGAAGCGACAGAGTTCTTGTGGCAAGGCATTCTCTTTCTGTTATTGGGTTCTCCTTCATTTAGCACCAATCAATTGCATCGAGGCTCTGGGAAGAGCTAATGTAGTGGTGGATGTCACGTCCCAAATTTGAGACATAATACGATTATGCTATCAAGGGGTACCGCTCTCGATAATACAAAACCTATCAATCATAATCGATTAAACTTCTTCATAAACAAAATATAATAAAAGATTCAATTTGGTTATTCATCAAGTAATTAAACTAAAATTGATTTAGGGCATCTAAATCTAAAATAAAGTATCAAATTCATATCTCAAAATTCATTAATAATTCATTACATGTCCATAATCATCCTATAAATTATGATTTGGCTGCAAAATCTCCAAGCTCACTAGCATAGACTCTCTAACCTGGATCATTCTTTGTTCCTAATTTTATTCATCTGAATAAAAAAGAAACAAATAGATATAAGCTACACCAGCTTGGTAAGTAAACTATACACCATCTTATCAAAATCAAGCATAAGTTTATATATGCATTTATAATCATTTAGAGAAGATGATTGTCATTGAAATATAGAATCTTTATAATGACAATATATCATAAATAAATCATGCTCTTGCATATACATAAATCATGTAATTTATATAAATATAGTTTTCAATGCATAAAATAAATAAATTTATAAATCATATTAACTTTATAGGTAAAGTCATAAATCATCTATTATTTTGTCATTTCATAATTCTTAATAATTCTCTCAGACTAAACACTAAGGTCACTATTATACCTATGACAGGATCATAATTATGTCATGCTAACTATGATAACCTGTTGGAGAGAGCCGTATACCGACCTACTATAACCAGCTGGTGAGGACCGTGTACCCAGCTATTGTAACCCACTGATGAGGGCTGTATGCCAACTACTATAACCCGCTGGCAGGATCGTATATAGTTATCTGAGAGTCCATAGTCATATTTCTTAAATCAGATTTTCTTAAAGCAAGCATGCTTAAATCATGCTTCATTGAATCCTACTTTTTTGAATCATGTATAAATAAAGTACTAGATAATTTTATAGAGCTTATAGTCAATAAATAATTTTTAACAATAAAATATTCATGAAATCATTCTTTTCATAACAAGGCATACATTTCATAAATATGGAGTTCATATTTCATAAAAAATTATTCATATTAAAATAGTCATAAATCACTATTTTATCATGAATCATGAATTTCACAATGCATATATTTGATTTTTATTTTGAGAAAATATAGAATAATCTTTTTTATGATAAAATAGTTGATAATTTTAAAAGTAAGTAAGAAGTGTCGGAATTACTTATCTTTTTCTTCCTAGCTCTTCAAACTTTGATAGATGAATTTATCGAACATATTTAATATATTAAAAATATAATTAATTCTTATTCAATAAATTCAATCATAAGAAAAGAAGACTACAAATTGAGTGATCGGTTCAACAGTCTGTCTGGACACCGAGGTAATACAGGATCTCTAATTGAGAATTAGATCTAAGTGACTTAATCAAGAAATCATGAAGTATGGACAGGATTCAAGATCAAGATCAATCAATATGGTTCATTAATAAAGAATTTCAAAGATATTTGACATGATCGGAATGGGGTCCGACATCTTGTATGGATATCAAAGTGATATTGGGCCTCTTTAAGAAAATCATTTTGAGTTTATATTAGGGTCCGTGGATCAAATAAAGAGAGATAGATAGTGTACAGAGAAAAATTCTAAAGAAGAGAGACAAGAGAGAGATCCCTTCTCTCTCTTTCCTCTTTCTTTTCTTTCTATTTCTTCTCTTCTTCTTCTTTTTTCTTCTTCTTTTTGTTGGCCGAGCAGAAGAGGGACACGAATAGTGGTTCCTGGTTGGAAGACCGACAGCAGGTCATGATAGTAAGTGGCCGACAGCGGTGGAGCAAAAGACGGCCGGCGATAAGGACCGATCAGTGGGAAAAACATGGGAAAGGGCCCAAAAACAGAGGATCCGAGGGCTTTTCTTTGTTTTGGCTATTGGCCACTTGCCGGTGGCCATGATCTTGTCGTGGAGGGTTATAGGGAGGTCGAGGGCCATGATCCAGGGGTGCAGCACCATGGGTGGTTGCACCAGAGGCTGGAAAATAGAAGAAATCAAGGGCCAAAAATAGTAGAAAACAGGTCATTAACTTTTTGGGCCTTTTCCGACGAGTTTGACAACTAGCGGCCGTGCACATAGGCAGGGGAAGATAGAGAAGGAAGAGAGGAAGAGGGGGAAGGATTTTATCTTAGTTTTGAAAGCATCTTCGATCTTGATTTTCGATGAGCACAAGCACGGGAGGCTGCCACTTCAACTGAAGACAAAAGGGAGAAAGAAGAGAGAAAAGAGCTGGGTTCGTTGTGGATTGCTTAGGAGGTGGAGAGGGAGATTTATAGAAATCTCTCAAGGGTTTTTGGCAGCCCTTGGGAGTCCGACTCCCCGTCGGCTATGGGGAAAGGAAGTCTTCATCTTAGATTTTTTTTTTTTTATTTTTTTTTCATGCCTTAAGTTTCGTGCAGGATGGGGTGGGGGCTTTTAGGGCTGGATATCATAGTGGAGGTTCATCGGTGGGGCCACTCGGATACTATGGGAGACCTACAAAAGAAGTTTGTTCATGCTGAAGAGAGATCTCAGACAGAGAATCTTTTGATGCTTAAGTCAGCTAAATCTTTGAGTATAGTCAAAAGAGGAAAAGAATGCCAGTTTTGTGGGGCGTTGAGTGCATACCCTCTAGAGGGTCCCCCTTAATACTTTTATATAGATGGGAGGTGCCAAAGTTTGTGATGCACCTAGGCTCATAGATTGTCAGGATAGGGAGTCCACGTACTAACTAGGTTGTTAGCCGTGGGTGTTTGTTATATGACGTGGCCACATTCCGAAAGTTTGTTGAAAGATTCCAACTACTTGTCATGTGAAACAACAAGTTAGTTGATTGAGGTTAGCCCATGGCAGAAGTGCTGTCTTAAATAAATCCACATCAAGGTAGATCGTTGGACCTTGTCTTTTGTGGTCGATGAGTTTCCGACATGGTGGTCGGTGAGATTTCGACCTGGAGGTTGGTGGAAATCTGAATTGGCATTGAGACTCCGATCCTATCATTGATGAGATGTCGATCTAAAGATTGGCGGTACTCTAATATGAGGGTCGGATGGAATCCGATGAAGTTGCTCCATCATGATGATCCACGATGGGTTTGGTGGTGCACGTTGTCATAGTTCATCTTGATATTTATGCTAGTCTGAAATGTATGGTGGATGAGCCACGAGGATACCGGCTAAGGTGGCGTGACTCCATAACAATTTCCATTGCATAATGAATTTTCTTATGAATAACTAGGATAAAGAAGGAGATCAAACTTTTTACAGTCTCATGAATGTCTTTTTTTTTTTTTTTTTTTTTTTTCGAGGGCAGGCAAAAAAATCCACTCTCAAGAATCTCTGAAAAGACCAGACTCCTATCTGACAAAGGAAACTTGCGGACATCCACCCCCGATTCTTGCTGAGCCGTCCACCACTCGCAAACCTATCTCTTCTCTTGTTCAACAGGTTGGTTATCTTCAAGCTGAATTACTGGCGGAATAGGTGGTTTCGTCGTATAATCATTCTCAGACGTCGAAACCTCTGTTTTGGTGGTGATTGCCGAATCCTCAGAAGTACAATCTGCTGCTGTTCCATCAGAATTTGATTTGCTGTTCTCATCTGTAGCTGGGCTAGATTTGCTCAGAATTGGGTAGCTTGGTGCAACCATTGGCCCCAGTCCACCTTCTCGTGGCAGAGGCCGCAAGGCTGGGCGGCTCTCCTCCCCCAATATTTCTTTTCGATAGAAGCTGTCTTCCTCGACGTCGTAGAAATTCGCCGTCCGCACCTCCTGAGCCAGAGAGCATGACCAGCAGAAGAGCCACTGCATGCAATCAGTCACATTTGGATAACCACAACAGAAAGGATTCCCAGGAAGTTTGAATCTTTTCCTCATCCGAGTCCTCCAAAAGCCTCCATAGAGTAAGCCAAGAAAACAGAGCACGATGCCTGTAATCCTCGCCATGTATCTAATCACGTCGTCCTCTATGTTGAGGGCCGAGACATAGAACACCCAGAAAGGAGCAATGCATAGCAGCATAAATGTAACGATATGGACGTACATATTACCGAAGCCAAGCCTTTCCATGTTCCACCCAAAGACACAGAAGGTGCAGAAGAACGAGAGGTAGGCCGCAGTGAGATCATCCCAACAATCAACGAGCCCTCCCACCCACTCTGGGCTTGTCACCACTACCATTTTGGAGTACTGTTTCATCTCACCTGCTTCTGGTTTAGTAGCCATGGCTACTTCATGCCGCGACTCTTCATCTGTCATGGATTCATACTTCCTCCCCAAGGGGCTGTAGACGACGTAGAGACCGGCGATGACCGGCGCCACAACCCCAAGGCCCATCAGGAGGTTCACCGCCCAGTCCGGCCGCGTTTTTCTGGTGTAAACCCAGTAGAGAGCACACATGGCGTACTGGCATAAACAAGTGATGTGGAGAAGGACTACGACGAGCATCATGTGAGCCCGCTCATAAGGCCGGTGAGCTCCGGTCTTGCAGTACACCTGCCTCAGCTCAGCGGTGTCGCTCGATCTCCATCGGCATAGGAGTATTAGGTGGTGGAACAATTTTGGGTGCTCATAGAGACACATGATGGTGAAGAGAGCATTGAGGATTTGGTTGGTGATTTCAGTCCACCTCTTTCTGACGGCGCTGCTCGGTATCGCACCGTTCAGTAGGCCGGTCATGAGGAGGAAGAGCATGATGATGCCGGCGGCGACGAAGAAGAGCCAGACAAGAAGAGCCATGTGCATGGGATGCTTTGCCCAGTTCTTGCAGTACCTGGACAAGGCCACCCAGTTGATCTTCCTGGCGAATTGAACATGGAAATGCCGCCATCGACCACCGGGAGCAGGATCAGGTGGAGAAGAGCCATTCCTTTGGCTTCCCATTCGCTTTAGGAAGGTGAAAGGAGATAACCTACCAATGAAGCCAAAACTGAGGAACCAATCCTTGGATGGATGGGCTTTTAAGAAGTCCAGAAATCTTTTCTTGCGGGTTTTCCGATCCAAAAGTTCCTTTTCAACAGTCGGGATACAAACAGGGATGTGATCCCTTCGGCACTTTCCAAGTTCTACCTCGATCTCATCCTTTTTCACGTCGTTTTCGTTGGAATCCATTGTTTTTTGTATCTATGTAGAACCAAGGACTCCAATATCGATGCTGATGGAAAGTCCACACCCTTCAACAGCGGCCAATTACCTGTACACACTCGATGTCAGAATCCAAAGCACAATTGAAAAGCCATTTCATTTCAGCAATAACTAATATTTGGATGGATGTAACTTGTGGTTTCACATTTTATGAAATCAAAAGACCTTCTCTTTCACCTCATGTTTGTTACTGAAACCTTGTTTTTTTTTTTGTCATAACATTATTTTCTCTTATCATGATGTTGTCCTTCTCTTCGTCCTTTCTCCTACTGATACCTTTTCTGTCCTACTCATCCATTTGTTTCCAAATGACTTAAATTCTTTTCTTTTTTGCGTAAAACAGATGTCAGCGTCATTTCTTCTCTCTCATAATGATTTTATAAGGCTATCCAAATAAAAAAAAATATCAATAATTAACTGTAGAATTTTTTTAAAACATAAGCATGCAAAATCTTCAAAATATCACTCGATTCCCAAGCCATGATCTTTCTGTACAGATCAATCGGCATGTCGTTATGTTTTATAGAACTATGAGTTACAGAAATCATATACCTTTTCCATTCACAGCAAATATATCCTAAGAAAAGAATAATATAACCTCAAATTTGATCAAGAAAGCACGTAATCAAGAAGAAAAGCAGATTTATTCTTTGAAGACTGAAAAACTAATACACCAACGATCATAGCGTCAAATTCAATTTCAGCAAGAATAATTTCTTTTCCTAAGCACAAGCTTTTAATAGTCCTCCTTGATATATCGATACAGAAGAAGTAAAGGCAAGCAATAGTACCTCTGGCTAAGAGGAGAGACCAAGCAGGAGGAGATGACGACTAGCAATGCATGCTCCTGATCCCTCCCTTCTCCGGACTAAAGAGACCAGGAAAAGCTTTAGGAGCACTTTGGAGATGCAATGCCTTTTCCCACTATATATAAAGAAAGAGAGAAAAATATATGATAAGGACCAATGCAAGTGGCCTTTCCGCTTTATGAGTTACTAAATTCATTATTGCCTCCTTATTAAAAAAAATATATTATTATTTGGGAAGGGGGGACGAAGAGGTCAGAGAAGGGCGGTAAGAGACGGTGGGAGAAGGATCGTGGACTGTTTCGAATGAAGCGGGCGGAAGGGGTCGACTTCCTCGGAGTGGACCACTGACCAAATTACCCGCGGGTGCACGGTCTCCTACCGTGTTGGAGATGCTGGATCACACCACAATTACCGAACTACCCCTTGACTCGTCTGATTGCGAGTCTCGTGGCCGTCCAATTGATGAGGTCATTCTTTGGCAGTGTATCTTCTAATATATTCGTGTGGATGGCTGTCGCAGAGTCACTGGGTAATTCCTAATTTTTTTTTTTTCATATTTATTCTTTTTGATTTTGCTAGGAGCTTTAACAATTATTTTAATTTTTTATTATTTATTTATTTTTAATTATTATATTAAATATGGACCATTCAGATTTTAACCAATTAAAATGTTAATATGTGATAAATATTTCAAAGATTAAGATTATTTCAACATTGAAATTGATAATAAAATTTATAATTAAATTAAATTCTATTTTTTATAAAAAAATCTTCTCCATAGGTCATCAAAGACGGAGGGACCATGGATAGGGCAGGGACTGTGGTCGAAGGTGTCATGGATGAGAGGCACGGAGAATCCACAAGCGAAATGACATGGAGCAGCCATAGACAAGGGTTAGAGGAATGGAAGAGCCGCAGATAAAGGAACATAGAGGAGCTGTGAATAGGTGGAAGAGCCACGAATGTGCAGAAGAGAAAGAAGAAAGGAGCTATAGCCTAGAGAGATGGGAGAGTCACGGATGGCGCAGAAGAAGGGGCACGGAGAAGCCGTGAGCAAAGAGAGGTAGAGGAGATCCGGAAGATAAAAAATAATAATAATAATATATTATTTTTTAAAAAAATAATAAAAAATATAAAAAATGATAATGAATACTGTCACAATAGCAAAATCCTTATTTTTTATTGTCATTGTGTTTGCTCAGGAACCAGAGGTCTACACCTTTGTTTCGACTAATTACCTTAACGACATGTGAACGTGAGGGAACAGACTACGTGCATACACAAATATGCATGCGTCCAAATTATCTCCATTAAAGAATGGAATCAAGAACTTGTAATATTAAAATTATTTCAATTCCAAAGTTAAATATTTTGGAGGATGCATATATAGTCCATACACCAAATTTATAGTAGGATAATAGTACTTAAGAATTATTGGAATATATGTTATACCATGTATGCTAAAATCTTGATCTACTATATGTACTAAAATGGAGGCTCCGTGTTTGTAGAGCTCTCCGTTTGGAAGCATATATCTAATTCAATGATAAAATGGAGGGGATTTTCATAGTATAGAAGAAAAAAAAAATATTTCAAACGAGCATTCATAAGATTTTATTTTTATCCATGGAAACCACATGTTTGCATATTATTTTGACATCTATATAATACTATAAATATTATTTAATATCCGATCAATGATATTTAATTTCATAATTAAATGGAGGAAATTTTTATTTTGTAAAAAAAAAAAAAATTGATGAGAACATTCACAAGGTTTTATTGTTGTTCATAAAAAATAGAGCCCACTAATTAATTATGAAGCATGTGGGGCCATGTAATGTGTGGGGTTGGTTGCGGTCCAACATTTTACTAATATAGAGTATACAGGGCTCTATTTTTATTAATAATAATAATAATATTATTATTATTATTAAAAATATTTTAAAAGATTAATAATGTTTAATAATATATTAATATAGTAATAAAAATATATCTTAAAAATAAAAAATAAATATTATATAGATTAATTTAAATATCATATTTTTAAAATAATTATATAATTAATAAAAATAATATTTTAAAAATATTATACTTTACAAATAAAAAAGTATCCCATGCCTTCATTCAGGTTATATACTAGTTATGATATTTATAATGCAGGGAACCTTGAGTTGTCTTAATGTATTAAAGAAATTATTTATTCTTATAAAAAAAAATTATTTGTTAACTTCGACAGTGAAACGCACCTATTGTACTTTTTGTATTCTGTCACCTAGTTCCTTGTGTTTTTTTGGTGTTCTAACATGCAAACGGCAAACTTTTGTGAAAAGCGAATTTATATATTTGAACCATTATTAGCCGTTGCAAATACTTTGTTTGAAAACATGTTATATATTTAAGTAGATAATTTTTATTTATGATCAGCGATCAAGATTTTCACTTTTGCAAAATTGTGTTGGATGAAAAATTAATAAAAAAAAATTAGCCGAGTTCTTGGCAAACCATATGATTACCCACCTAATCTTTTTATTTTTTGAAAACCCGACTAACTAATCAAAGGATAAATTTCATTTCTCTTCTATTATACATTTCAAATGGAGATCCGTACAAAACTCTTTATTCATCACATGAATATACTTTAATGATGCTATTTTTAATATATTAATTATCATTAAAATTTATTACTTAATATGTAATTGTTATTACTGTCATTGATATTAATGTATTTGGTCATCATTATTGTTCATCGCTTAATATGCAACAAAAATTTAGCCATTGAAATATTCTATTTATTATTTATCAAAAAAAATTATTTATCATAATTTATTATATTATTATATTATATTTGGAGAATATCTAGAAGAAAAAAGAGAGAGAAAATCATACCTCACTTACCACACGGGATCGATATTAATAATGCCAGTATCAATGATAAGAATTTCTATATGGAGATTGAACTTGTGTAGAGTTTTTCATTCATGAAATATGGTATGGAAATACCAATATTTAAGGATTGGAGTTTTTTCTTTTCAACCCAGTTTGTCTATTATGTACCTAACTTGTGCAAGCTCTACATTTATAGTATTGACGTCGTACTAGCAATGCTAATATTAATGTGCTGACCATCGCTAGTGCATTTATCCATCATTAAAGTTTTTAATAAAATCTTCCATTCATTATAGTATATTATATTATTATTATATTTTATTTTTAAAATAATTAAAAGAAGAGAAAAATCATATCTCTCATGGAGTCGGTATTAATGGTAGTCACGGCGTGCGAGTGCTTGTGGAGGAAATGAAACAATCAAATTTTCCGTTTTGAAGCCTCTTCACTTAGTTTTTCTGCGGTGCATCATGCTGGTTGTCCATTGCCGAACAAACGGCCAGGAAATAACGCATGCATGGACCCAGGCCATGCACACATGCTGCATGCATTTTTTGCTGTACGTACGGTTTACGCATGAACACGATTGGACTTGTAGTGCGATCCCATGTACTGCAAAGGAGCTAGTTTCGTTCACATAGACCACTCAAATTTCACGGTGGATAACATGCCACAGTAATTCTTATATTTTACGAATTTTTGACTGCACGTTATCCATCATGCACGTGCTTCGAGATTTGTGCTGGTCTGCCTAGGCGTGGTCCAGGCAATAATTTCTGGTTTCGTCCGCCTGACACGGTCGGGGAGCCAATCTCCTTTCCCCGTGGGAAAGGGGACGTTGTTCTCACGAAGGACACCTGGCGAGGAACTTCAGAGGATGCTTCAAAACGCAAGGTGCCAGTAGGAGGCGGACATCCATATCTGGAGAGAAGAAATAGATTATTGCATGCCGCTTTCATGGTTACCAAAGATTCCGTCCCCTCTTTGTTCGGATATTACAAGCTATCATCGATGTTCCCACCTTCCACCCTCTTCTTTAGAGTATCCTTTTGTCTTCTCAACATGGTCGCAAGTGAAACCTCAAATATGTAACATTTGTCCTTGTCCATCCCTAACAATACCCCTTTTTTGGGGTGGCTTCAGCCCCCTTCATATTAAAAGCAAATATTAATGATGCTGGCATTAGTATTTGGAGTTTTTCATAAACACTCTGTTTGTTAAGAGTTCTTCATCCGTTATGAGTATCTACAACATCGTTACCAATAAGCTATTATTGGTAATATATAATATATTTAATCTCTACCTAATATAACATATTTAATCTTGCGAAATCAAATCCCACATGACGTAATCTCCAACCGTTTTTACATCCCTGCTGGCCAGCTCGGTCACGCTAAGCACGCGTACTTTACATGCCGTGAGCTGATTTGCCGCAGGCTCTTCTTGGTCAATTGAGGGACAATTTTCCGGCCGCTAGATGGAACTGGTCATTAACATAAGAGCAGAGGGAGACGCTCCGTTATTGGGTGGCTACTTCCCTCAACTTCCCAAATCCTTATCAAACTGAGCCAAGGAATCTAATTAGCCAACTGTCCGGCAATTGGGGCCTACCATCATGCCAAAGTCTAACCGAATTTAATTTAGGTCATTTTGTCTACCTGACTTTGGGCCATTATGTATCACATTTATGGGCCGGCTAATGGTGCACACTTGACCTGGCCTAGTGGAGCATTTAACTTGGTTTTAAGGTGCAATTTGTGAAATAATCATGGTAATGATAGTAAGACTACCAATTGCCTGCATACTAAAATCAATTCATCAATCTAACTTTGGGCATCGCATTCATTGGCCGGTTAACAACATGCCCTGGACCAGGTGATCTAGCCAAATGGAGTAGGTAACTTAGACTAATGATGCAATGCAAGAATCAACCATGGTCACAATAGTCAGATCACTAATTACACTGCCAATGTGCCCGATTTGATGATGTAAGTGATCCCACCAATCTTGACCGATTAGCATCTGATAAGCCTACCGAAAATTGACAGTATTATCGCATCAATTATCATTGACTAAGAACCATGCATGGACTATAATCACAATCTGACCCTCTGATTGGTCCAGCTTTGAACCCTTAAAGCTAGGCTACAGAAGAGGATTGAGACTTGTTATTGGCTAATCTAAATGGTTGAATAAGTGATTAGAAATCTAGTGGACTTGCAGACGACATCCAGAGCATATTATATCACAGTTATACGTGCCCTGCCCTTCTATAAACTTGAGAGGTCAATGGAAGGGTGAACAAATCAGAAGGCTGGGAACTTTTGCATCAGCGCAGTAGTTAGCTTCCATTCACCATAGCCCCAAGCTTGAGGGGCAACTCAATTAATTCCAATCATTTATCAAGAAATTTCACTAAAAGTGTTCACATGTGACATCCATGAGTAATACAAACTAATCCTTGCTAGGTTACAAGGGATTTGTGATGAAAAGGGTAAGAAAATATTATTCAGAATATTTGTAAAATTATTGATTTGTCTGTATACAACTATGCTGAAGGCCAATATAAAGCATATCCGTGGAAACAATAACCCTGACCACTAATTTACGCTTATCTTAAATAAATGTAAAACTAATTGGCAGATAAATCATGAATTTTTTGGCACAGTAGAATATCATGTGAACAATTGATTGTCTAGGCTCATATTTCTTTTTAATGCAAGAGAGTTTAAGCCTCTTCTCTCTCTCTTTTCTATTTATTAATGAAGTTTTAACAACTTGATATATGAAAGATTCATGTAAGATCACAGACCTCTTCAGTAAACAATGAAGCAATATGACTTGACTCAGGCTAATCTGGGGTCCATATTAAAACAGGGTATCCCAAAGACAGCTGACCTCATCTGGTATGATGCATCAACAGGGTGCAAAAATAATGGGAAGATTTTGATCTTGAATATGTCTGACTGAAAATATTAAGTTTTGACCTTGTGTCTGACTCACACATTCCTGCAATATTGTTGGAGGCTGAGAGTTCAGTCCACTTATTTGAAAAAAAAATATATATTTTCTGAACATTATTACTAAAAATCCAGAACTTGGACTAATGTTGCTTTGCCCAACTCCAGACGATTTCTTCCATTTAATTAGTGGCTAAACTCTTTTTTTATAGAAATTTAGTTATGTATTCTTCAAAAATAAATAATTTCAAACTCGTATGATTGAAAATCCATCTTTTCAAAAGTCACTGCCTTTTTCCATTCATAAATTTAGCAAAAAATAAAAACCCATTTTCTGAGTATAGAATTCTTAATTTAGAAATTCATGAATAGTAATAGTATCATGATACATAAATAAACTTTGATTTTGTGTAATTTCTTTCTGTTGTTCAGAGAATATGCCTCAACTTATAGAAGATCACAAGCTTATCTCTCATGTGATAATAGTTTCATGTACGATCATTAAATCCCATAGTTGTGTCAACTGATCTTTTAGAGCTATTTAGTTTCATGAACAAACCATTAACTATTGCAATACATTAAAGTATGCCTAAATATGCAGTAATGGAACATGTAGACATATCAAAAGTTGCTTATCTACTATCAATGTTCTTGTAAGAAAAAGATCATTGTACAAGAATTCCATGCTCTTGTACAAGTATGGAAAAGTTCTGTACATGCATGATTAGAACCCTAAGACGGCCACCAAATATCATAGTGCAAATTTTGAGAATTTACAATTAATACCAATGATCTTATGCAGAGAGTGCAATCCTTGTACAACTATAAAAGAGTACTACCACTAATTGTTACTGTACAAGTGTGAAAAATATACTTAACATTATAAGGAACCTTAGCAAGATCATGAAAAAAGTCTAAGAAGCCAATTTTTAACTGGTGCAAAAATTTACTTATACTTTGCTCAAAAGAAAAAGTTTCCTTAGAATTTCTGTGAACACACCCGGCTCTAACAACAATCTCTGGTGTGTCACATAGTTTTTATTTCTTAGAAAAAGAAGAACATGAAGAGAAGAGGAAGGAACAGCAGGGACCAGAGCAAAGATCGACATTTTCCTCTAGCCGTTGTGGTCCTCATACGCATAAATTATGATCCTGACATTGCTCTATCTGGTTTACTAGCTATTCCAAGCTCCCAAGTCATGCAATAAGATCCAAAGAAAAAAGAAACAAAAAAAGATAAGTTTTGGTGAATTTTATTTCATCATTGCTTATTTCAATTCTAGAGGTTAGTCTAAGTTGAGACGTGTAGGTTCTCACGATGGAATGCAGCACCAAAATTTGTCTAGGAGTCTCAACATTGTAGGGAAGATGTGCAACAAGACCATCTAATAGACAGGAAAAAAATTAACATAATGTGGATCTTTGAGTTAATATAGAATGGAACCTAATACACAGTTGCTCATGGAATTGACAAGAACTCTCTACTCTACAGTGGAAAAGAAAGAGAGGGTGTAAAGATCTGTCTGAATAATTTACTGCTATGTAGTAAATTTAGTTATAAAATTGTTTTAGGTATCTAGAATTGAAGAAATTGATTTTTACAAGAATCTAGAAGTTAAGTTTAAATTGTAAGAAACAGTTTCCATGTGTTGAGGTCATATTCAAGATTTTTATTCTTGACTTCAATATGTGAATGAGCTAAAAGAATTATTACTGCAAGGACAATAAATTTCTGAAATTCTCCCAAGAGTCTCAGCATTGTCATCAATGAAGAGAAAGCACCTAAAGCCATCAATAAAGTCACAACCCATCTAGCTCAGCTGAAAGTACACTACAGTCTTCTGGAAGGACATTGTTGTTCATCTTTAGCATCACATTTTCATTTGCAAAGTAGGGAAGCAAAGATAAGAATACTAGGTTGTGTGGTACATGTAAATCTTTTCCTGAAGTAAACCTAAAAGCACAACAATGCTTTTATTGCATAAAACTCTCTTTGATGAAGATCTTGTCAAAATGCATAGATTCTCCATAATCTGTAGCAATGAAAAACTTTGAAGTTGATAATCATCTAAAACTACAATGGAAACAAAAATCAATTAATATAGGTAGAAAATGAAAAAGGCAAAGAGATTTGTTACACGATAAGTGATTACAGGGTTGCACCTATAGTTTTTCAGTCTAACTATCCAGATATCGTGGTCCAAGGAGGGTGAGCCTTGGTGCAGCTTTGTAAGGTTGTTTCCACTGTGATCTGGGTGTGATGGGTTCGAAACACAGAAACAGGCTCTCTGCACAAGAGATAAGGGTATATGCATCTGTCCCTCTCATAATCTCATAGCTGCAAGAGCCTTGCATACCACACCATCATTTTCTTTTATTAAGATATAATGAATGAATGAATACTCTCAAATTTGATGCTCTGTTGTAATGTTTAAAAATTGAAAGAATAATGAGATAGCTTTGATGAATGAGAGCAGCACTCTGTGTACACAGTAATGAACTAGTTATAGTAAAGCAACATTGCACAATCATTACAAACTCATAGGATTTCACATTTTAAATTGGAGGTGGTGTTTTATCCTCCGTATGTAATATCGATGCCGAAGCCAGTGGTGCTGTGGTTGTATCACTATCACTAGCTTTGTCTTGAGACTGTATCAATGGCTGAACAGGTGGAGTCATTACATCATGAGGAGTCAATATAGAGCTCTCTTGCCTTCTTCTAAATGACTGATCATGTGGACTGCTACATTCCTCTCCTCTTGCAGAAGTTGGTGACTCAGCTATACAAGAGGTTGGAAGAGGGGAGCTACAATCAGATGCAATTGCCGGGCTCGATCCGCCATCGTGAGGTGGATGATCTAATGCTGGCTGGCTTTCTTCATCACCATCCAATAGCTTCCTATAGAGGCTATCGTCCTCAATGTCATAGAAGTTCCCAGTTCTCACCTCCTGAGCCAGAGAACAAGCCCAGCAGAACATCCACTGCACGTAATCAGTCATTGAAGCAGAGCCACAGCATATTTTATTACCTGGAAATTTGAATTTCTTCCTCATCTGAATTCTCCAAAAACCACCATAGAGCAGACCAAACACACATAGCAGTATCCCTGCTATCCCCACCGTATCGCCAATTACAATATTGTGAATGTTGAGGGCAGAGATGCTAAAAATCCAAAAGGGAGCTACACATAGCAGAAGGAAAGTAAAGATGTGAACATACATGTTCCCAAACCCAAGCCTTTCCATATTCCATCCAAAGACACAGCAGGTGCAGAAGAAAGAAACGTAGCCGACAGTAATGTCGTCACTGCAATCGAATAGTCCACCGACCCATTCTGGCTCACTTATCACTATTCTCCTTTCATATAGCTTCAGACCAACCTTATTAGATTGCTTAGCATCATTACCAGAAACCTTAGACTGTGATTCTTCATCAGATTCGGAATCAGAATCACATTCCCTCCCGAGAGGACTGTAAACAGTGTAGAGACCAGCAAAGACTGGTGAAGCAATCCCCAAAGCGAAGAAGAAGTTCTCAGCAAACTCAGGCCGCTGCTTGCTGGAGTATCCCCAGTAGAGACCACACAAGGTGTACTGCGCAAAACAAGTGATGTGGAGGAGGACCACGACAACCATCATATGAGCCCATTCGTGAGGCCGGTAAGCTCCATTCTTGCAGTATATCTTTCTGAGCATGATGATGTCTTCTGATCTCCATCGGCAGAGTAGAATGAAGTGATGGAAGAGATTGGGATGTTGGTATATACTCATGAGTGTGAAGAGTGCATTAAGGACTTGGTTGTTGATCTCAATCCAATGATTTCTAGATGATGTTGTAGGGAAAGCCTTGTTTAAAAGCCCAAGCAGGAGCAAGCCCAGCATGGAAGCAGAGACAGCAACACATAGAAACCAGATAAGAAGAGCAATATTCATTGGGTTCTTCAACCATTGCTTGCAGATATTGAAGAGAGAAGACCAGTTAATCTTCCTGATGAAGTGAATATGGAAATGGCGTCTGGTACCAACTGGAGAAGGAATTGAAATTGAAATTTCTTCTCTTTTGTTTACAGTGCGCTTGAAAATTGCAAAGGGGGAGTAGAATTTGAGATTCTTAAACCACTCAACGGATGGACGAGCTTTCAGAAAGTCCAGAAGCCTCCTTCTATGTGTTCCTTTATGCAGTAGTCGTGCACGAAGTGAAGGGATCCTAATGTGGTATTCCCTTAGCTTGGGGAGACTTGGAGCTGTTCCAGATTCTAATCCATCATGGACTTCTTCTGTGCTATCCTCATTACCGCTAGAAACCATTGTTTTATGCCGATAATTTGAAGAATGAAGAATTCAGTGGACCGATCTTTGCCAAATCTTTCCAGATGGATAGGATGTAAACTTTCAAGAGGATGCCAGAAATTTGGATTTGTAAATATGATACTGGTTGGTGACACCAAAATTTGCACGACCAAAACCAAATTTCCTGCACCAAAAACCTAAAAATGATGAATAATTCTTGTCATGTTTTTGGAGCAAAAGTAATCCTAAGCATGCTAACTTTGGTGTTTCTATCTGAAAAGCTGTATCAATACTGGCATACAATCAGAATCTGAAGAACTTCATCTACCCAGAAACCTTTTTATTTCTTCTTTTTTCTAGAAAAAAAGGCAAATCATAAGTTTCAAACTTTAAAGCACACTATCAGAAAACACAAACACCTCATCCCTTTCCCATCCTAGCAAAGAATTCACCGAACTATGATTCAAAGAGTTTAAAAGTTCTAGTGATCAATTGTTGTCATGTCAGAAACCAATGGCAGCTGTTTTTTTTTTTTTTTTTTTGGGCGGGAGAAACAATGCGAAGTTGCTGTAGTAGGCCCTTAATACCATCGCTAAATTGAGATATCCAACACAAGATTCAGAATGACAATAAGAATGCATCCATTGACCCAAAAACTGCTTTCAAGGCATCGAGAAAATATAAGTTGTAATAATCCCATTCTAACTGATAAATCTAGCATGAAACATCAAAACAGTTGATCAAAATATAAACATTTCTATGGAAATTTTCTGCAATTAAAGAATCTTAGTGCAACAGATCCTACCGAGTTCAGCAACATGCCAAATTCACGCAACTAAGATCTCTCACTCCCACCCTGAGAAAGCAAGAAACTCAAAACCTAATCTTAGGAACCAAAAATTCTATTATCCAAAAATCTCATGCCAAAACCTTCACGTCTTCATATTTATGATCCACCAGATGCCACCAAGCTCCAACTTTTAAAAGCTAGAAATAAATAAATCCTACTACCTAAATATAATCAAAGAGCAAGAGTTACCTCTGCGATGGGGAGAGGAGATATGCTGATCAATCGAAAGAGTCTCGGAAGTCCACACCAGAGCTCTTCCTCCTTCCCCTGTCAAAAAGGTTTGCCCAGGAGAGAACAAGCATTGGCTCCTCCTTTATATAGACTTCAATCTCAAATTAAAGGAAAAATGGGAAAGTTTCCATTTAGTTGTAGCACAGACATGTGAAAGCCTAACTTTTATTTTATTTTTATCTTTTTTAGAAGAGGAAATTAAATTAGACATCAAAAGGAGCAGGCCGAAAGGGATATCACAAGCAGAAGGACGGGTGGAAACGGTCAGCTCTCCACCAGATGTTCAAACTTTCGTGGGTCAAACGAAGAGAGCCCAACCGCATCTTTCCCCCAGGTCACGGAATTGCCCTCCCCGTTGAGTTGAGGCCGGAATTTGCCTTATTCCTTTTTTTTTTTTTTTTATTGAATAAATTTTATCTTATTCCTTTGGTAGTATTTGGGTATCCAAATTTTGGATTGAACAAGGGCTTATTCTACTTTATTTTCTCGAACAGGTGAAAAAATTGTGGTGGGCTACCTTGGTTTAGCAATTCTGATCAATCCTCCCCAATACCAGGCAATCCTCGTTTAGCAATTTCATGGTGGATCATGAAATTACTTATTCTAAGTCTTTAATAAGTACCACCTAAGCATAGGAATAATATTGTATGAATTACATTGAAATAAGGGTTAGAATACTCGATTTCCAACCAAATAGAAATCTGAAATAACAAAGAGGAATTGTTATTCTTTGAGAATTCGTATTCCTATTCTAAAAATAAAATTTGGATATCCAAATATGAGATAGTGTTTGGTTGGGTAATTCTGGATAAAATAAGGACTTATTTCACCTTATTTTTCCAAACAGGTAAAAAAATGGTGGTGGATCCTCTTGGTTTAGCAATTCCGATCAATCCTCCCTAATTTTAGAATATCAATTCTGTGGTGGATCATGAAAATGATAATTCTAGATCATATTAAATATCAATTAAAATAACACTGCATTAATTACATTAGAATAAAGGTAAAATATCATATTTCTAACCAAACAGAAATCTGAAATAATAAGGATGAATAACTATTCTCTGAGAATTCATATTTTTATTCTAAAAATAAAATTTGAATATCCAAATACTATCTAAACTAAGAACAAGGCAAGAATTCTTATTCCCATCAGACCTACTTACTTCTGGAATAATTATTTCAACGGAGAGATAGGTTAATTTTGTTCTCAGAATAGGATCCTCCATTAATTTCCAGGCATTGCCTTTTATAGGGACAGAAAATACCCTCAATATGAGAGCTAATCAGAAGAAGGAATGACTACTCTAAGAGGGATTCCCCAACGATGGTGTGTGTCTCGTAAGGTCCGTCCGGTGGACCGACCGATTATTTTTGCCAGTCGAGGACCATCAGGCTAATAGAATTGCAACTGTCTAGTCATGATTATTTGACTGGGACTCAGGCTTGAGAAGGATATATAACTAACAAGCAAGTGGGTGTCTCGTCTAAATAGCATATTTACAAGCAAGCAGCGCGACGTATTTGACTGGGAAACAGTCTCTGGCTTTGGAAAGCCGTTATGACTTTACCCCCTTCCACATCCTCTCTCTCTCTTTGTTGATTCCTCTATTTGGGCAGACTTGGTACGGTCGACTGCATGCTCGGACCCACACGTCGGCACCCCACTCCAGTGGAGCAGGAAACGGACCGTGGTGGTGGCCCAAACATGACCAAGTAAAAGACTATGTATATTAGATCCCAAAGAAATTAGTAAGCAATTTCTTCTTGAGAGTTTGTTTTTTCCCCTATAGTTTTGTATCTTGTAGACAGTAGAGTTGTTTCAAATTTGTTGGTAAGCAACTTGCCAGTGGACCATTTTCAGAGTATTTGCTCCAAATGATACTCCGTGTTATGGACACAAGACTCTACATTTTCCTTTACACATGAAACTGCGTTGTTATCCATCTTCGTATGTTCTCCTCTTCTTTTTGATAGCAACAGCATGTACCTTGGTGAGAGTTGCCTGCACTCGCAAATCAGCGGGATCCTACACATATTAACACCTGAAGTACAAGATCCATGATACAAAAATTTTTATGATTATTTGAATATGCGGATCAACTACTACCGGCGAATCTTTCTGATGGCTCTGCACCATGTTTCCGTAATTTTATTATTCAGAATATCATAAACAACATTGTCTCCGTAAACATGCACATGCACACACGGAGACATATTTTTACCCATGCTTGATTGCACACACAGACTAATTGCACCCAATTGTTACTTCTAAACAAGAGAGTAATTCAGCATAGAAGTTTAAGTCCCAAACTCCGTTTTATACGAAGGGTACCAAAAACTTCATGAAAGGTGGGACGTGTTCTAGCTCAGGGAAGTGGCATGCAAGAGTCCAGGCTTAATATCAAATTGATCCAAGTAGCAGTTTGAAGCCCCAGCCATCCTGTTAAACAGCTAAATGTTGGATGGGAAGAGAGTTGACAACAAGAAGCTTTTCTGGGATCACCCATTTGACACAATTTGCCATTGATCTGGGTACAAATAATCGATGAATAAAGAGGAGTTTCTAATCATCGGAAATGCTATTGAACGGCAGAATCCTCTTCTTGTATGATACCAGGAAAGAAAATTAGTTCCAGCATACTCTAACTTAAATATCCGACATGCCGGAAGGCTACATGCTAATTCATTGCTAGTCTAACAGGGGACAAATGCCTCAGCTTGCCTATGCGTCATCCTGCTTCCACTGGACAAAAGATAAGAAGATGTATTAAACCAACAATGATAGCTAATATCACTAAAACAGTCTCATCAATTGTTATCTTGAAACATTGCATCAATTGTTATCCTTCATATCCAACAGCACGTTTACAGGGAAATAAAAGATTAAACAGAATTGAAAGGATTTGTTGGTTTAAACTTTATATACTTTATTGGAAAGGAAAGTAGTTGGAGCAAGTTGATGGGCTTTTGCATCCGAACAGGCAAGCGATTGACCGGCCTTACAAGTCACAATGGGAATGGAGGTGGTTGGAGAAAGTGGGTGGTCTTCTATGTTTGAATTGTGTGCTCCCCCTTGGATTTAGACCTAAGGCTCAAAGTTTAGTTGCTATTGGATCTCATTTTACATGATTTAATTTCCAATCTCTTCAGTATAATAGAAAACATTCAGTGCTGTGGCAATGAAGTCATAGCAAT
The DNA here is from genome assembly GCF_000442705.2 of Elaeis guineensis. NCBI lineage: Eukaryota > Viridiplantae > Streptophyta > Magnoliopsida > Arecales > Arecaceae > Elaeis > Elaeis guineensis. The sequence continues at coordinate 125,336,153 of NC_025997.2, read as the reverse complement.
GGCTTAAGGAGCATGGAATGAAGGCTACCCTCGTCGCTTTCTAGTACTCCGAGATTGATGTCAATATTATAGCAATCATAAGTAATTTGAGTCCAACTTTGTGGGCTTCACCCTCCCAGACCCAAGACTTGCTAGGACTGAATATGATGGAAAGAGAGAGATCCATTCTGATCAATATATTTTAGATTTGTTAGAACTGGAAAAGTAACAATGAATATACAGTTCTTCTGCAAGTAATTAAAAAAAAAAAAAAAAAAACATATTAATCACATCGCACTATTCAGGCATTACACTTGACAAGGGAGTAAACAAGAAGCCAAACACACCAAAACAATAAGCAAAAGCAAGGTAAAACAGTATCCAGCAAGGTCTTCAATACGTAACACCTTCAGTAGTAATTATATTTTGTTCATATTGTGCAACGAAAAATACATAAGCTAATGACAAATAAATATGATTAAACTTCCGAATATTTAACGAAAGGTTGTGATTTTCTGTGAAAACATCTAAGGGCAGAGAGAGATCAAAATATCGAAACTAAATCACTTCCATTTCATGCAACACAATATAGAAATTCTATACAGTGAGAAGAAAGTGCTAAAACAAAAACAGTTTGACTAGAATGCACTCACAATTACAATTCTCTTATTCCACAAACTATGGTGCCCGGGCATCTTCTGTTTCTATAACATTTTGAATAGGCGGTCTCATTTCATCCTCTTCCATTTTCTGAGCTGAACCTTCCTTTACAGCAGGCAAATGCCTGTCTGGAGTATGCCCACCTGAAAACCTGCTGGGGCTTGACGAGTATTCCATCTTGAAAAGAGATGGACTGGCATTTCCCCTATAAGGAGAACTAGGGGTTGATTTGAATAGAGGCAACCCGTCTTCATCGGGCAAAGGAGACAATGCAAGCTGGTTATCATCACTGTTTTGCTTTATGCAAAACTTATCTTCTATAACATCATAATAGTCTGCAGTCCTCACCTCCTGAGCAAGAGAACATGAGCAACAGCAAAGCCACCGAAAACAATCTGTCGCGGAGGGATGACCACAGCAAAAGGTGCTTCCAGGAAGGTGAAATTTCTTCCTCATCTGAATCCTCCAAAAGCCACCATAGAGCAAACCAAAAAAACAAAGTAAAATGCCGCTAATTCCCAATGCCTCTTGAATAGCTTCATTATTAATATTGACCGCTGCCAAGTTAAAAATAAAGAAAGGAGCTGTGCAGAATAGGACAAAAGTCAAGATGTGAACATACATGTTACCAAACCCAAGCCTCTCCATGTTCCACCCAAAAACACAGAAGCTGCAGAAGACCGAAAGGTAGGCTAGAGAAATATCATCCCAGAAATCAAATAACCCCCCTATCCATTCTGGTCTACTCTCTGCAACTCCGTGGTCTTCTCTTGCAATAAATGAATATTTCTTTTCAAGTGACTTTATTCGGAGAGTTGATGGTCTGCTATCATCAGTAGAGGTGATCTTAACCTGTGCTTCACTATCCATTTCGATCTCATAATCTCGACCAAGAGGGCTAAGAATATTATATACACTGGCAAAAGCTGGTGCAGCAATTGCAACAGATATGCAAAGGCCAACTCCAATTGCAGGTCGCTTTGATCGGGGGTATCCTAAATTAAGACCACATAAAGCATACTGAGCAAAGCAATTTAAATGGAGAAGAATCACCACAACCATCATGTGCATCCATTCATGAGGCTTGTAGGTTCCATTTTTGCAGTATATCTTTCTGAGCTTTAGAATGTCATTGGGTCCCCATCTGCATAAAAGCACAAGATGGTAGATTCGTTTTGGGTGTTGGTAGAGGCACATGAGAGTGAACAGAGCATTGAGAATTTGGTTGTTAACTTCAAACCAGGTGTCTCGCTGGGATTTACTTGGTAAAACACCATTTAACATGCCAGTCATGACAAGGAACAAGATAGCACCAGAGATTGCAACACAAGCAATCCAAACAAAAAGAGCCATGTTCATGGGTTCTTTGATCCATTCCTTACACAGTTCCCACAGATGAGCCCAATTGACTTTCCTGACAAAGGGCACATGGAAATGTCTCGGAGAACTTTGATCAGCAGAATGAACTGATCGTGAGATCTCTTCTCGTTCCGCTGCAAGCTGCCAGAATTTAGCTGAGGGGGAGGGCCCTAATTTCTTAAATCTGGATTTACCAGGAACAGCTTTTAATAAATTCATAAATTTATTGTGGTGCTTATTCTCATCCAGAAGTCCCCTCTGAGAAGTTTGGACATAGAGAGGTATCTGATCCTTGTTTCCATAACCATTTGGTGGCACGGTTGACCCTACTTCCTGGATTTCGTTTGTGATTTTTCCATTGTCATTTGAAACCATTCTCTTGTATAGTTTTTGCAAGCTTCAATGGATACTCCACTTCAGGTCTCTTAGGCAGCTGTGAATGGAAGTAGTTGATGATTAACTACTTGATGGAAATCCACCCTACTATAGGCTCTCTCTAAAGTCACTCAAGGGCATAAGATGCTAAGATTCACTATTTTTTTCTCAACTTTTTGGGTTTTTGAAGGATATGCCAGAGATGAACTCTGAGTTAAACATCAATAGGTATGACAGCATTCTGTACTAAAGTGAGGTGCATGAAATTCCGTCCTAGGAACAGCACCAACTCTAATCATGGTAAGCAATCAACAGAATAACCTGCAGTAGATTAATATTTAAAATCTCAAATAACTGTCATAATTATAGTGATACTTTTTCAATTAAGCTTTCCAACAGATAATAATAACATGATACTGAAGATCACTAATTCTATGAGAACATCAGACAACAAACTTGAATGCAAATAAAAAGAAGATACATTAGAGACTTGTTATCCAGGACAGACTATTAATGATAATATGCATCACTGTTAGAACAAGCAAAAATAGAATATTAAAAATCAAGGAAACTGACCTGTACTAGTTTAATACAATTAAAGATATTTCAGTTTAGGTGATATTTGAATTCAAATAATATTTTAAAAAAAAATATGCAAAAATAATTATCTTTGGACTTTCATGTTATTTGTGCAACTACATCAAATAAAAAGGCCACACCCTTGCATACAACCTCCCCCACCCCCCACCACAGAAAAAGAAAGAAAGAAAGAAAGAAAGAAAAACAAAACAATCTAACCACCATGAATCTTGTCAGTAAATTCTTTTTCTTCTTCATTCTTTCGTATACTTCTCTGCAAATCCCTTAAAAGAGGGCTGGCATATGCTCTAAATCACCTCTCTATCCCATTGCTCGAGTGTTAAAGCCATGACAAACAGTTTCAACAATATCTCCTACAATCCCACCTTTATCGCTTGTAAATACAACATAACTAATGAAATATTTTTTAAAAGCATGTTCCACAACAAGGCGCCAGATAAGCAATTCTCTGCCTGAAAGGCTACCACACCTTATACAGTAAGTTAGTCCAGATTCTCAGATAATTTTTTTTTTTCAAGAAAAAGCCCACAATTACGGTTCCCTATTCCTTGTCTAATGTGTACTCAGGTCATTTTTCTTTAAAGTTTTTATCAGAAAAATAAAAGGAAAAAACATTTTCTTTCTTCCATTGTTTCTTCCCTCGACTTTGTTAAATTTGAATTTGGACCAGTCCTCAGAATCAAATGGTGTCCTCCTTACTGTAATCGACAAACTACTGTGCTCCTCAAACCTTCTAAGCCTGGTTTCCTGCCTTACAAAGATCCATACCTCTCACTACAGCTCCTCTTACTTCACTAGCATCGCTAATGATCCTCTTCCTTGCAGTTATAAACTTCTTAGCCACGAATTTCATTATTTTATCCTATAAGGGTCAGACTAATTATCGAATACCAACAATTTCTTCCCTCATATATAGGTTTTGGTGGAAGCATTAATCCTTCCTTTTTTTTAATCGTATCGCCTGCATGTATTTCAGCATGTCATTGATCAACGAAGTTTTCCTAATAGAAAACTTTACAATTTGAAGAAACATCAGCTGACAGATTTGTTAGAACGAGAGAGAGACTAAAAACTTTTTCTTTCAATAAATCAACAAAAATTTAACAAAAACACGACCTTCAAATCCCTGATTCCATCAAACTTACCTATTTCCAGATAAAAATCATCACCAAAACATATCAATTAACAGTCAAACTCACATATAAAGCCACAAATCCGATCCAGAAGAACGAAACATAAGCATAAACCACAAAAATCTCAAAGATTTCCATTACGCCATTATAAAAAACACAGAAACAAAGGGGCAAGAACAGCTCCAGATAAGTAACACTTGAATCCAGAAATCCTAAATGGAAACGGTTGAGGTACTCACCACTGGCTTCGAGATTGGTCAAGAAACGAAGGGAGATTCTTCTCTTCCTGGAGAACCAAGAAGCCCCCAGAGATGGCAGAGGTTACAGGAGAAAAGAGCAAAAGGACAGAGAAAAAGGAGGGCTTTTTAGGGTTTTTCTTTAATTCTTCATTCCTTTCTTTCGTAGACATTCTTCCAGTTTTGGTGAGATCAACCGAAGGTGGCACCTAACAATTCACCATCGAATCTCGAGGTATTGATGGATGGTGGCACCTAACAATTCACCATCGAATCAACTCTGACGTGGCCATTGATGGATGGTGGCACCCCTACCATCGTTATATTGCACCAATTGGGGACTGGTGACTGAAGGGTGATTCTCGCAGTCGAGAATGGTTGGGTTTTATTGGGAGTCAACCCGTAGGCAAACGCTGGGACAAATACCTCATCTTCTCATCGGAATATCGGATGGATGACATGTATTCGATGAAAGAGTTCGATCATTGCACCGAGCACGAATTGGCTGTCAGGAGAGCTGCGAAAATCATACTGGTATACCACATGGGCTATGCACCTCAGCAATGACATTTTCCCTCCGGAGAGTTGCACAACATAACAGGTTATTGGTTAGGATTATTCTGTCACATGGACTTTGGACTATCTCATAAAATATTACGGATGATTCAAAATTTCAAATTTTCCTACTTGATTAAAAAGTAAGAATAAAAATAGACATAACTAATCATGGTTGGCCATCTCAAATTCAATTTTATTGGATTTTTTTAATCCACTAAATGATGTGGCGATATTTCGTTGGATGGTCCAAAATTTATTTGATAGAATAATTCTAATCAATAATTTTTTTTCATCCACTTGTTTTTCTCTCTTTTTAATAAAAAAGATCGAATCTTTTCGAAATTTGAGGAGGAGAGCTCAAAAGAGCGAATGGAGATAAAAGGACGGATGAAGTTCTTGCAAATAAACTCTTCCTAGGCACTGGGTCGTGGGTGACCATCTAAGCGATAAGGAGGCACATCAGAAAATCAATGAGGAGGACTTGGAGCATGACAGGGATGATGAGGTCCGCAACAACGAGGAAAATAATCTCATGATCGATGGAGGTTGATGAGGACGATGGCAATCCAGGCATCAAAAAGGCAATGCCATCATGGAAGAGGGTAAGCAACGATGGAGTATCCCGATGAGGATCGAGATAACGATGGGGACAACAAGATCTTTGATGATGAGAGAGATAAGTTTATGGTCAATGAAAATATGAAAATAATAACATTCTGAATATCGATGGAGGTGGCTAAGTCATGGGGAGGGAGTGGAACACCGTCCCCTTTATGATAGAGAGCAAATGAAATGTTGATATAGTTTTTTTTAGCTATACGGTAAATTTTTATTGGTGTGATGTATCGTTGATACGGTGCATCTGATAGGAAATATAATTTCTCCCATTCGATAGAATTTTAATGAAGAAATTATTTTCAACATTGCCCTCAAGCACCCAGCCGGCTCAAGCCAAGTCATTTTGAGGGCTCTGCTAATCCAACACTCGTCTCGATGTACCATTGTAGAAACGGGCGACTGTGTAGATATTCGCTTGCACGGCGACGTGGTGGATGCAGTGTACGGGATAATTTCTCGTGTTAATGGGGATAGGGAGGGACTGCGGCCACCCCCGTGGCTCCCGCGTTTATGTGACAGAATGGGCACTGAGGTGCGTTAGAAGTCGGTGTACTGCGTCCTGCTTCTAAAACGGTCCACATCACATTTATTTCAGAATACCGTCAGTCACATAAAATTGATGTGACTGCGAAGACGAGGGAATAAAAACAGAAACTGGGATTTTTATATATAACTCTTCTCTTTATCCGTTGTACATGAAGTCCCATTTTTTATATATAGAGAGATTTTCCTTATGCAAAAAAATTATCTAATAAAACTCTAATTATCTTTCCCTGTAGCCATGTTGAAGTATTTATTGGAAACAAATCTCTTTTCCTCCACCTTCTCAATCCTTTAAAAACTTTTAACTGCTGAACTACATTTCTCCCTATTGTTGTTGATTGCAAATTTGAGATAGTATGAAAATCTCAATTATAACGATGATTTTGGCAACAAAACTAAAACTTGACAAGAAGACCATTGAAAAGAATGAATGGCTTATTGGTTGGATGTTCTAAAGAGCTCAGCAAGAGTGAAATGGCAAAAAAAAAAAAATGAAAAATATTCTCTTGTGATCGATAAGAAGTTCAGTTAAAGATTTATAAAAAATCTAGAAGAAGAGAGGCCAACTGCTAAGAAAGGAGTCTTTGCATCCTTAAAGATGGTTTTTTGATGACCCCATCCTATAAGTTCAACAATGTCTAGTTTTTGAACCAGCATGGTATAATGTTAGAGTGCCTGGGTGCGGTCGATCGTCTTTCATCAATTTTTGTGCGACCGTTGGGGCATTTGGGCGAACGGATGGTATGCTGTGGTTTCTGGGTCATTGAGGGGAAGCAATGGCGGAAAACGAGAAAAGAATGAGTGATAATGGACGTTCTTCACCAGAGCTAAGCGGCGGGAAGCGTTCGTGGGCTCATGTTGCGCTGGGGCCACCGAGACAACCCCGATGGATGGAGCATCGAATCATATTGGAGGAGGTAGAGCAACTCCAACGCTTCTTCACCAAGGTATTGGAGTTCCCGAAAGAGAAGTTAGAAGCTACTTGGAGCCAATAGAGAAACATCTCGGTGCTGGCCCATAGCCTTGGCTGGAGAGTGCCATCAGAGTGGGTTGCAAGGGAGTTCAAGCTCAAGGGGCAACTCCAATATGACCCGGAGCCGTTTGCCCTAGCAGAGGATCACCATCTTGTACGATTCCAATCGGAGGAGGATTGCAGGGTGCTCGAAGGGGGGGCCTTGGCTGGTCACCGGCCAACTCATAGCGGTGGAGCCATGGGTTTCGAACTTTATCCCTGGGGCCAACAAAATCCGACAGACAATGGTTTGGATTAGGCTTTCTGCCTTGCCAATGGGCTATTGGGACAAGGACATATTGTTGGGATTATAGAGGAGGTGGAAAAACCAGTCGGCCTTGATGGCTTTACTGACGGTTCTCGAAAGCTCATATTTGCAAGGATCCAGATGGAGGTTGATGCGGAGGAACCCTTAAAACCAGGGGTGTCCATCAGGGAGAGTACAGGGTTGTTTTGGCAGCCATTCGTGTACTAGAATGTGCCGACGGTGTGTTATCGATGTGGGTGGATGGGCCATGATGATAGTGATTGCAGCTACTCACCAGAGTAGCGAGTGGACTGGGGTCATGGGCTTCAACCGAAGCACTTCCTTGTGAGCCCCCTGATGGTGGAGGAAGCGGCAGCGGAGAGTGAGCAACTGCCTAAGATTGTTAGGCCCCGGATGGGGTCATGGGTGGCTACCTTAAGAATCCGGCAGCTTAAACCAGCTAGAGCTCTGATGAAAGCAGGGAAGATGATTGATTCCAATCTGAATTTGTCGGCTCCAAGTTCATCCCCTTCCCGATCGAGCTTGCCGCGTCAACTGGCGGATCGCCATCGAACTTCGACGGCTGGCACAAGTCGACCAAAGTTGCCCGCCGTCGTGTAGAAAGCTCAGGAGAGCCTTGACTTGGCCCAAGCCGAAAATGATGAAGGAAGCATGGGCCTTGGTCCGGAGGCAATGAAAGTGGGCGTCGAGGTGAGCCCAAGCCCAAGCCCGCTCGACCACTGCATGGTGGAGGCTAGTGGGTCTTCCTTGAAGCGAGCCCGTAGTTTGGTTCAGAAGTCGACCCAAGTAGTGGCCCTGCCTATTTTTGCACCGATTGAGGGGGGTTTGGGTGCTGAGAAGGATCGAGGAGATCTTGACCTATCCGGAGGTGCATAACTCGAAGGAGCAAAGCGACCTCAGGCTGTAGATGCCGCCGACATCTTGGGTGTGCCTCGCTAGTCTGTCGGAGATGCAAACTCCAGGATGGGGGGACGCATGGCTGATGATGGAGAAAAAAATTATAACTGTTGAGAAAAATACCTCGAGATTCGATCCATAACAAGTCCAAAATGAGGTTCAGAATGAAAAATGAAATCGAATGAGACTAAAATCAACCCTAATGGAGTTCGAATGAAAAAGATATACGTCATGAAGCAGGATGAAAGTAGATGGTACGGCCCATAGGCCAGCACGGGCCGGCCACAGGCGCAGCCCAGGCGGGGCTGCACGGGCATGCACGGCTAGCCACGGGTGTGGCCCAACGGGCACGTGTGGGAGGCCTAGGGTGCGGCTTACCGCAGTCCACTGGATTGGCACAGTCCATGGAGGGTCGCATGGACCAGGCGCCCATTTTCCTCTGGTTTTGCATAGTCCATGGTGGACCAGAGATGTTTTTGAATGGTTTCTTGCGGTCTATCATGGTCTACAGGGCTTGTTGCACTGTTTATCATGTGGGTACATGATCTAGCGACCGTGGGAGTTTGCAGTAGCGATTAGATGGCTCAGAGAATCCTGGAGTTTTGATAGAAGATGGAATTCTCATTGGACTTGCTTTGGAACTCCTGTGCATAGCCTGAGACGATGTCTAAGGCCTTTAAGAGGCCCTGTGGACAACAGAGGCTGTGTGGTTCGATAGAGACCTGGGTGCAGCAGTAGAGGAGAGCAATGAGAGGTTCTAGAGGGTTGTGAGAGATAGAGAGATCTTCTTGGATTTTTTGAAAGCTTATGTGAGGGTAGCTTCTAATTGAGAGATATCTATGTATAAAGGTTGAGAGTGTGAAGATTTTTTCTTGTACTTATTCTTTTCTCATAGTGAAGCTTTGCATGCCCTATGAAGACGAGCATTTTGGCTGATCCACATATTTTGATTGTGTTCTAGTTTTGTTTTTTCTTTCTTTTTTCATAATAATTAGTACCGAATCATGTTCAACAATTGGTATCAGATCCAGATGGTACTAGCATCAAATTACGATGGTGTTGATCGAGATTGGAGATAGAGAAGACAAGCACAATCAAGGTGGAGATAAATCGATTCGACGGAAAGAGTAATTTCTTCTTATGACAAGCGAGGATGAAGGATGTGCTCATCTAACATGGATTGATCGACGCTCTCTTGTACGAGAAATCGGCCATCATGGAGGAGAAGATCTAGGAGCGGCTACAGATGCAAATGATGAGTACCATCCATCTGTACCTGATGGATAAGATGATGATTCATGTACTTAGCGAGACTTCTCCGATGATGCTGTAGTCGAAGCTGGAGAAGTTGTACATGACGAAGTTCCTCACCAACACTCTCTTCCTCTGAAGGTAGTTTTACTAACTGTGGATGGACGAGGGACAGAGCGTACAAAAGTATTTTAGCCACTTTCAGAAGATTCTCACTGATTTTCTAAGTGTAGGTAAGAAAGTTGAAGAGAAGACCAAGGCATTAATCTTGCTGGCATCGCTTTCTCCTTCATATGAGTCTTCTGTGACTGCTCTTCTAATAGAAAAGAGCACCATCAAGATGGATGAGGTTATCGTGGTGATTCTCTAGAATGAGATTTTTAGACGGAAACTAGACTTTAAGCTCAGATGGTAGCAGCTCAGCTTTGACGATTTCTGGAGGAATAGGTGGCAACAGATGAAGCGACAAAAGATCACGAGAAGGACGATCCAAATTCAAGATGAGGGATCCCAGCAAGTTCAAGTACTATGAGTGTGATGAGTTAGGACATCATGTCAGAGATTGTCCTTAACTTAGAAATTGGATAAGGACTACTGCAGCGACGGCCAGTAGCAAATCAGAGGATGATATCCTATTGATATCTAATAATGTATCTACTTCTTTTCAATAACAGATTTTAGATTTTGCATGCATCCATCATGTTTATTATAGAGAGAAGCTGTTTGACTTCTTAGAGAGTAGTGAGGATATTGCTCATCGACCGGATGGATTGAGTTGTGTGATCAGGGGCACCGAAATAGTCAGCTGGAGGATACATGATGGTGTAGTGAGGAGATTGGATGAGGTCCGATATATATCCAATTTCAGATAGAATCTTATCTCACTGAGTAGACTGGATTCAAACGGCTATAGGTGGATAGCTGGTGATAGAATCCTAAAAGTCATGCACCGTGATAGGATGATATTGGAGAGAGAAATATCAGAGGAAGATATTATTATCTGATAAGGAGCCCAATACGAGATGGAGCTTCAAGAGCTAGGAAAAGCCCAGTGCAAGGTGGAGCTCCAAGTGCAGGTGGATCGGACACGAGACGAGAGATTTGGAAGAATGAGAGGCGACATCGCAGAGTGAAATTTTTATTACCATTGGAGACTTTTTCGAGTAGGTCTTTGGTCAGAGTGGACACAACCCATGATGGAGGTGGGATCGAGTGGTCTGGCTCGACTCCCATATTTGTCCATTCATGAGACAGCAGTTCTATCCTAAGACATGGGGCGAGATGGATCACAGGCTCTCAAAGATAAGTGGAGATCAAATATCGAGTCGAGATGAAGATTGTTGAAAAAAATATCTTAAGATTCGATCCATGATAAATTTAAAATGAGCTTCAGAATGAAAAATAGAATCCAACATGACTAAAATTAGTCTAAACGGAGTCTGAATGAAGAAGATACATACAAGGAAGCAGATTGAAAGTAGATGGTACGGCTATGGGCCATCGGAGGGGCCCATGGGCCGGCACGGGCCTACCACAGGTGCGTGGCCCAGGCGAGCATGTGCGAGCCAGCCGCAGGCATGGCTCAGGCGGGTGCACGCAGGCGTTGCCCCACAGGCACGCTCAGGAGGCCCAGGGCATGGCGTACCATGGTCCCCTGGGCTGGCGCAGTCCATGGATGGCCGCATGGACCAGATGCCCATTTTTCTTTGGTTTCACATGGTCCATGATGGATTGAAGATATTTTTGGGTGGTTTGCCGCGGTCCATCATGGTCTACAAGATTTGTTGCACTATTTATCATGCTGGTACATGATCCAGCGGTTGTGGGAGTTTGCAATAGCGATCAGATAGCTCAGAGAGTCTTGGAGTTCTGATAGAAGATAGAATTCACGTTGGACTCGCTTTGAAACTCCTGTGCATAGCCTGAGACGATGTCTAAGGCCTTTAAGAGGCCCTGTGGACAATAGAGGCTGTGTGGTTCGGCAGAGACCTAGGCACAGCAGTAGAGGAGAGCAGTGAGAGGTTCTAGAAGGCTATGAGAGATAGAGAGATCTTCTTGAGTTTCTTGAGAGCTTTTGTGAGGGTGTTTCTGGTTAAGAGAGATTTGTATATAAAGGAAGAGAGTGTGAGGATCTCCTCTTGTACTTATTCTTTTCTCATAGTAAAGCTTTGCATGATCCGTGGAAGTGAGCCTTTTGGCCGATCTATGTATTTTGATTATGTTCTTGTTTTGTTTCTCCTTTCTTTTTCCACAATAATTGGTACTAGATCCTATTCAATAGTGGCGGCCTGGGTATGGATGGCGAGGGTGTCTCAGACGGTCGGGTGGAGTCCTCGAGGCAATGTCTTGACATGGCAATGGGGAAGTCAGGCTTGAGCACGGATTTCAATGGGGAGCCCCCATCGAATGAGAAGAAGAGTAGGGGGATAGTGAAGGGGGAAGTGGGGCTCAGGTATAGGGGTCAAGCGGCTTGTCTCATAGGGAAGCTGTGGGTTGGGTCAAGCAGGCTCTGTGTACTTTTGGGAACCTAAAGAAGGCTGTGGAGGGGGACCAGGCAGCTAATGAAGGGGATGTCTTAGCACGAGGCTCTCGTACTCCTAAATCTGATTCCCTATGAAGGTGCAATTATGGAATGTGAGGGGGGGGGGGGCAGGGAAACTAGCCTTCCACTCTTCCTTTAGGAGATTATTGCAGCAATATGATCTTGATCTGTATGTTTTGATGGAAACAAGATTGTCGGGGTGGAGCTTGGAGTGCATCCGACGTCGCTTCCTTGGTACTTGGGGGTTTTATGCCATTGAGTCTTAGGGTCTCTCTAGGGGGATTATTGTTGTTTGAAAAATTGGTATAGCTTTTGTGGATATAGTGCACCAATGTGACCAACAAGCTGTAATTACTATTTTTGAAATGAATAGGATCACTTGGCTTTTGTGTGGGATTTATATGAGCATGGATCATGTGGTGCGTTGTGTTTTGTGGTGTGAGGTGTCGACCCTGATTGATCAGAGGATTCCAGTAGTGGTGTGGAGTGATTTCAATTATATTATTGGGCCTTACAAAAAAAAAGAGGGGCAGACCCAATGTTGATGATGTGGAATCTTAGGAATTCAAGGACTATATCCAGGCCAATGGTCTTGTGGACCTTGAGTTTGTTTGCTCAAGATTTACTTGGTGCAACAACCGTCAGGGAGGGGCCAGAGTTTGAGAGAGAATTGACAGGCTCTTGGTGACTTTCTCTTGGATCTAGACCCATCCTACTCATGTAGTTCATCATCTGCTGCAGATCGCTTCCGACCATTGCCCGTTGCTGTTCGTTACTGACACTCTCCTCTCTCATCGTAGCCCCTTCCGATTTGAGAAGATGCGACTTTTCTAACTTCGATCCTGGGATAGTGTGAGGAAGGTCTGGCGCATGCCAATACGTAGAGATTTCAGGTACAGGATTACTCAGAGATAGAAACTTACAAGAAGAAGGCTTTAGAGATGGAACAGAGAGGAGGTTGGTAACATCTTCAGGACACTGGAGGTCATTGAGACATCCATTGCTAAGCTCTAGGAGTAGGAGGATCGAGAGGATGGGCTTGCAAATAGAGAGCTGGCTACCCTTCGGGGGTTGTTGTCTGAGCATCACTAACTTTTAAGTCAATAGGAGGTCTTCTGGAGGCAAAAATTTAGAGTGCACTGGATCAAGGAAGGAGACTGGAACACGAGATTTTTTCATCGGACTACTTCCATTCGGAGACATATGAACCGGATCTGGATGGTCAAGAAAGCCGGTGGGCAGTGGCTGATGGATGAGGATTCGATTAGATAGGAGATAGTGAGCTTCTTCAAATCCTGATGGATGACACCTCTTGGGATAAGTTAGATCTTCCACACCCCTATCCTTGAGCATCGGGTTATAGAGCTGGAAAATAGGGACCTTATTGGTGAGGTGATGGAGGAGGTTGGAGGGACTCTATGGTCGATGATAGAAGACAAAGCTCTAGGCCCTGATGACCCCCCCTCCTTTCCTTTAGGCGATATTGGCCTATGATTCATTCCGAGGTTGTGATGGCAATGCAGGAGTTCATCTCTCTAGGCCAGGTTTCAGAGGTTTGACAGTAAACCTTCATTGTCCTCATACCGAAGAGATAGGATGCATCTGAGCTGGAACATTTCAGACCTATTAGTTTGTGCACAACCATGTACAAGTTATGCGCTAAGCTAATGGCCCGCAGGATGAAGCATATTCTTTTGCACTTGATCTGTTCGAAGCAGGGGCTTTCGTAGGGGGCCGCATTGTTGGGAATAGTGTCTCAAATTCAATCATCAGCCTGTTGATAGTTGTGCTCCTTTTGTATTAGTACATGAATTATAAATAAATAAAAATTATTTTAGTATTTTTTTTCATCACAAATATTTTATCTTCTAATGAACTCCTGTGTTGTGGTGAAGTCCTTAGGACTATTTAGACTCGACAAAGGAGGATTTGTCGCTTAGTCCTTAAATCTGTTCATGATCAAATGATACGTTGTTACCAAGGACGACAACGTTTATCGAGCATAGGTCATTGTGTGTCATATGGGTTGGTTGTCCTCATAATCAAGGAGTGTGGAGACACTGGTATGGCATACAGGTGAGATGTAATGGTACATCTGTACTGAACGTGATCGACTCCGAAGCTATTTCTGCTGTCAAGATTTGCTCCGATGGGATATGGGTATAAATATCCCTTCGATCTGAGACTGCCATGGTGACTTGCAAGCAACTCACTGCACTTAGGCACTGGACTACCTGAATTTCTAATTTAGTGACGGAAGGCTGCTGGGTGTAGTCAAGTACTTGACTTGTCGGTGCGTGTGTCAAGATGGGATTGACCACTCCAGTTTAGGAGCTGTGTACAGTCGTATTTCAATTTAACAAAATCTTGACCAGGGTAGTCCTAGTGAGGAGTCACAGGACTAATTGAGTTGAGCATGATTCGGATGATCTCATCAGAGTTGACAGTTTAATCCTGAGTCATCCTAAACACAGGGGTCAAAAGGGATGAATTATACGGTAACCATATTCACATAGGTTCTGAATGTTGCGATTGCGACTATTCGACCTATCCGATCGTCGGGTATCATTGCTAGATGGTCACTTCGATTAGTACAGAAATTGGTTCCTGTGCTACCGACTTAGGTTCGAACCTGCAGGGTCACATACATTAGAGGTTCCTTTCTAATCTGATGGCTGATTATGAGTCTTATGTGTCTGAGACTCTATGATTGAGAATTAGGATTCTCTGATCATGAGTTCCACATATTTTGGGTACCGAGGTCAAAATTTTGAATTTCAAATTTTGAATTTGAAATTTGAACTCTTTGATCAGGATTTCATATCGATGGTCTCTGATGCCTAATTGCCCATCGAATTTGGACTCAATATTTATGAGAGATTTAATTAGTGATTTGATCACTAATTAACTCAATTTGATTGAGTAATTATTTTTAGATCAAGTCCAATTGAATTGGATTCAGTTTGGATTGACCCGATTATGTTAAGTGTTGATCTAATCGCTAAGGTGGCTTAGTCCCTGATTTGATCAGGGGTTAGGTTTAGTTAATTTTTGATTTGATTAAGATTTTATTGAGCCTAATTAAGCCTAATTGTGTTGGGTTTAATCTGGTCTAATTGTGCTTAACCTATTTTAATTAGGTTGGCTCAATTTGAATCAAACCTCCTTGTTTTAAATTTTCTGCGCCACCTAACTTCCTTGTGTCCATTTGAATTCACGAGAAAAATTTTTTTTGTGAATTTTCTTCCACGCAAAGCTCTCTCACGCCCATGTTTCTGTGCGCCAATTATTTGGATTAACTTGGTTTGTTATCCATCCAAATTCAAAGGGGTTTTGAATTTGAATGGATAACCAAATAACCATGCGCCAGCTTATCCTCTTTTGTGCACCCCATATGAGGATAAGATTGGTTGACACTTGAATTCAAATTTGATTTGAATTTGAGTGAGCAACCACCTCTTCTTATCCACTCACATGCTTTCAACATCTCTTGCGATGTTTTATAAAATGAGAAAGGGAGGGGGCATGGGCAATGAAAGAAAGAAGAGATAAGGGGCGTGGAAAGGTTCTGAAAAAATTTTGAAGTGTTCAAAATTTACCGAGAGGAGAGAAAAAAGAGAGAGAAGTGGGCGCAGGATTTTTGGTGTGTATCCTAAGGTTTCTACCTAGGGTTCGAAAAGTGAGATTGCTGTGCCACGAGTGTCGTGAGTCCACCAAATTTCAGAGAGAGATCCATCAGCCTCTCAACCAACTGTGCAGATGATCCGAAATATCTGAAGAGTCGGCACACATCGATCGAAGGAGTTCGATCAACATCAGCCATCAAAAGGGTGAAATCACGAACTAGCATTCGTAAGGAACCGATCAGACGGGAGCTTCGTGTGGATGATCCACAGAGGTCAGACACTAGTGTGGCTGTGACGTGACGATCAGAGCTCCCCGACGATGATCAGATTACGGTGATCGACTACCCACAAAATGTGATGTGTTCTGAACACAGTACAGTAAAAAGTTTACTATTTCAAATTTAAATTTCAAATTTAAATGCATGCTGTTGTATCATATTTAGATCCTAGTGTAGGGTTAATTAGTATTAATTAATAAGATTAATTAATAATTTCGCTGTAAAATAGTAATTTTGAAAAAAGTTTTTAAAATTATCATTTTGCCCCTGCACTGAATTTTCGCTTCAAATGGTATCAGAGCATGGTTCT
Source organism: Elaeis guineensis (assembly GCF_000442705.2). Taxonomy (NCBI): domain Eukaryota; kingdom Viridiplantae; phylum Streptophyta; class Magnoliopsida; order Arecales; family Arecaceae; genus Elaeis; species Elaeis guineensis. The sequence continues at coordinate 125,319,908 of NC_025997.2, read as the reverse complement.
AGAATATGATATATATATGCATGCGTAGATTAAGGTGTAATCTATAAGTTTAAATTTGAAATTTAAAATTCTAAATTTGAAATTCAAAATTTAAAATTTAAAATTTGTTAGAAGTTTCAAATTTAAAATTTAAAATTTAAATTTTGAATTTTAAAATTTGAATTTTGAAATTTGAAATTTATTTGAAATTTTAAATTTCAAATTTAGAATTCAAAATTTAAAATTTGAAATTCAAAATTCAAAAATTTAAAATTCAAAGATTGAAAATTCGAAATTTAAAATTTGGTTGAAATCTCAAATCTCAAATTTGAAATTTAAAATTTGAAATTTAAAATTTGAAATTCAAAATTTGAAATTTAAAATTTGAAATTCAAAATTTAAATTTTAAAATTGGTATATTTAGATATACTTGATCCAAGTAGCAAGTAATCTAATTGGGTTGGTTGCCATGGCCGTCCGATCATAGGAGAAAAGTAGGGTTTAAAGGTCCTCTCTTCCCATTCGATGGGGTCTCCTATGGCGGTAGGGGTGCCGATGCAATTATATCCCATACCGATGAAGCAGTGAAATGACTTAATTAAAAAATTTATCATGAATGTATTAGATTAGATCTAAAAAAAATTCATAATTTATTTTGAGTTATTTTCTGTTATGAAATGAGCAATAAGATTGCTGTTTATGAAATGTGCTGACCCGTTTGTGAAATGAGTCAACACATTTGGTGAACAGAAAATAAAATCTTTCAAAATTTGAAAATTATTTTTGAAATGCCAAATCCTGACCCATCTGCCCAAGTACTTAATTAAAAGAATTAAGTGTTGTCTAGTAGGTCTAGAATTATGAATTATGACCTAAGATAATTGTATAAACTTGTGGGTCAATAGATTAGATGAATTAGGTCTATAATTGGGTTAGACCTAAGGTTAGCTTAAAAATGGACTAAATGGAGTAATTGGTCAAATCTAATCAAAAGTTGAATTAGATTAGGTCAAGGATACTCTAGAATCAACTTCAATAGTTGTAGTTGAATGGGTCCATGTCTTTAACTAGACCAAGATGGACTTAATTCATGGCTACGCGGTGGAGCCCTATTTACTAAGTTGATCAAAATTAAAACTAATGAACCGGTTGGTGTCTAAGGTAAGTTCGGCAGTTTTGACCAGTGGTTCTTAAGCGGGAGCTACTCGCATTGATTCGATCATTGACGCGTTAATGGCAAATCCCCACCACTGATCTTACTTACCTGGTCAATCTGGTAAGTTAGATTTTGATTAGATCACTTGATGATTAGAGCTCACCCATGTCATTAGGTAAATCAGTATGACTGATTTAGATACTTCTAATGCCAGCTTTAATTAAATCTTTTTTTAATCTGACTTGGTGAAGTCAGTGGGAGGATTGAAATTGGCTGGATGATTTCTTCTCTACTATCCTTTAATAAAATCCTCAAAAATTATTAGGTCCCTAAAATGATTAAGTTATAATGATAACTAAGTCAATGCCTCCCATTAAGTGAGTGATAATGAGTCCATTAGTTCAATGATCATTGGAGGCCCAAAGGCCTGGTGCTCATTGGCTAATGGAATTATCATTCATAATATGATAATTTGGTTGAGTCTTTCTGATGGTGATTAGGTTGGTCGATCAAAGTCGGGCCTGATCATTTATTGATCTGATTCACCAAAATTAAGTCATGTTAATGGTTAGACCTAACCAGATCTTTTCAGTGGAGGCCAAAGCCTACTGATTAGGTTCTGGGGCAAAATCAATTACTAGAAGTTGTTTAGAGAAACAACTGATTAAGAACCTACCCATAGATGCACATGGGTTGACCAACCAAAGTTGGGCTCATGTGTAGTCTGTGTGGATTCTAGTACCCATTAAGGAATTAAAGTAATTTCTTGAATTGCAGGTTGAGGCTACCAGTTCGTAAAAATATTAGAAAAAACTCTAGACTAAAGTCCAAGTCTTTAGTATTAATTTTTGTACTAATAGAGGTCTGGTTTTCCTTTATACAGCTATGGCCACTACCCTGTCGCTTCGATCATTATTAGATAATGACAAGCTCATGGGACCTAATTTCGATAGCTGGTATCGAAAATTAAAAATCGTCTTTGAGCATGAGCGGATCCTTTATGTAGTAACGGATCCAGCACCTGAGGAGCCAGCTCCGAACGCTAGTAAGGCGATCAGAGACACTTATCAGAAGTGGCTCAATGACCGCACTACCGTCCGATGTATTATGCTGATAGCAATGAATGACGAGTTCAGCCGCAGGTTTGAGAACGCCCAGCCACAGGATATGCTTCAAATGTTGAACGACTCCTTTGGCACGCCTGACGATGTTGAAAGGCACAAAACTAGTTGTGCCATTTTTAATGCTCGGATGAGGGATGGGGCCTCAGTCACTGATCATGTACTGTACATGATCGAGATGATTGAGCGCCTAAGCAAATTGGATTTTTCTCTGCACGAGCAGCTCGGTAAGGATGCGATCCTTAATTCCTTGCCCAAGTCCTTCCTCCCATTCCTTACTCATTTTCGAATGACAAAGCCTACAGTAAACTACCACAGATTGTTGGGGTTGCTGCAAAACTTTGAGAAGGATCACCAGCTTCATAAGGAGTCAGTGAATGTAGTGGGAGGGTCTTCTTCTCGTCGTCAACCCTTTGAGAAGGGAAAGAAGAACAAGAAGAAGAAGAACAAGAAGGTGCAGCCTCATGCTGGGACGGTTGCACAGGGTCAGACCAAGAAGCGCAAGCCCGACCAGAGCCAGGCGGAGTGCTTCTTTTGCAAGAAGCAGGGGCATTGGAAGAGGAACTGTCCTCAATACATTGCCTCTCTGGACCCGAACAGGCTGAAGAAGAAGCAAGGTAATCATATGATAACTCCTTGTAATTTTTTCATTTATGATACTACTGTCTGGATATTGAATACCGAAAGTCCTTATCATATTTGTAATTCGATGCAGGGTCTGCAGGTCAGTAGGAGATTTGATGAAGGCGAGAGGTTCCTGAACGTTGGAGATGGAAGCAAAGTTTCAGTTCTAGCTTTAGGAATCATGAGTCTTGTAATCAATTCTCGTAATGTAATTCTGAGTGAATGTCACTATTGTCCAAGCTTTTTATTAAAAATTATTTCTGTAGGCCTTTTGGCCATGTACGGTTATGGTTTTTTAATAAAAAGAAATATTTACAATATCATTTTGAATGGTGTTACAATGTTTGTTGGATAATTAAATAATAAAATTTACTTACTATCATAGCCTGTTAATGTGGTTCAAAACTTTGGTAAACTCCTAGAATAGATAATGTGTCAGAAGTCTACCTTTGGCACTGTAGGCTAGGTCATATCAATAAGAAAAGGATAAACAGGTAGGCCCAAGAAGGAATTCTTGAACTTGGTGATTGTGAATCACTTCCAACCTGTGAGTCTTGTCTTCTTGGAAAGATGACCAAGTCACTTTTTACTAGAAAAGGTGAGCGAGCTAGTGAACTCTTGGGTCTGGTACATTCTGATGTATGTGGACCTATGAGCTCAAGTGCAAGAGCTGGATATTTATACTTCATAACCTTCACAGACGACCTATCGAGGTATGGGTATGTCTACTTAATGAAGCATAAGTCGGAGTCATTTTAAATGTTCAAACTATTCCTAAATGAGGTAGAAAAATAAACTGAAAAGTGTATTAAAATTTTTCGATCTGATCGAGGAGGTGAATACCATTTCAATGAGTTTCTGACATATCTAGGGGAGAATGAGATTCTCTCTCAGTGGACTCCTCCTGAAACACCACAGCATAATGGTGTGTCTGAAAGGAGGAATCGGACCTTATTGGACATGGTTCGATCCATGATGGGATTTGCTGGTCTGTCGATCTTCCTCTGAGGATATACGCTCGAATCGGCTTGTTACCTTCTAAATAGAGTTCCGAGTAAGTCTGTAGCCAAAACGCCATATGAGATATGGATAGGACGTAAGCCAGGACTCTCGCACCTTAGGGTTTGGGGATGTCCGACTTATGTTAAACGTTTAATTACAGACAAGCTTGGACCTAGGTCTGACAAGTGTAATTTTATAGGGTACCCAAAAGAGACCAAAGGGTATTATTTCTACCTTGCTGATGAGCAAAAGGTGTTTGTCAGCCTTAAGACAATCTTTTTAGAAAAGAAGTTCCTTAGTGAAGGAACTGTTGCCTCTAAGATCGAACTTAACGAAGTTCGACAGGTGAAAAATCCGACACATGTTACTGAACCTAAACCGGATTTGATTAGATCAGATCCGGAGCCCATTGATTATGCACCCTTAAAGCGGTCTGGTAGAATACCACATCAACCGGATAGATACTATGGTTTCTTGGTCTGGGATGGCGATCCTGTCGAACTTGATGAAAATGATGAGGATCCGATCACCTACATGGATGCAATGCAGAGACCTGACTCTGAGAAATGGCTAGAGGCCATGAAATTCGAAATGGAGTCCATGAAGGTCAACGATGTGTGGACATTGGTTGACTCACCCGAAGGAGTAAAACCCATAGGATGTAAGTGGGTCTTCAAGAGGAAGAGGGGCACAGATGGAAAGGTGGAGACCTATAAAGCCCATCTGGTTGCCAAGGGATATCATCAACGTTATGGTATAGACTGTGACGAGACATTTTCTCCTGTGGCAATGCTCAAATCCATTCGGATTATACTTGCGATAGTTGCCCATCTAGACTATGAAATCTGGCAGATGGATGTGAAGACAGCTTTCCTAAATGGAGAGCTGGACGAAGAGGTGTATATGATACAACCTGAAGGGTTTACATCCACAGATGAGTCTAAGGTATGCAAGCTACAAAGGTCCATTTATGAACTTAAGCAGGCATCTCGGAGTTGGAACATATATTTTGATAGGACAATCAAAATGTATGGCTTCGTTAAGAACGGAGAAGAGCCCTGCATTTATAAGTGACTAATAGTTCAGTAGTAGTATTTCTTGTATTGTATGTGGATGACATTCTCTTAATCAAAAATAATACCCCTGCATTACAGGGAATAAAGATTTGGCTATCATCACAGTTCTCCATGAAGGATCTGGGAGAAACTTCCTACATCCTAGGGATGACGATCTATAGGGATAGATCCAAAAGGTTGCTTGGCTTATCCCAGTCTACGTACATTGATACTATGCTGAAAAGGTTCAGCATGGAGAATTCCAAGAAAGGCTATCTACCGATAGGCCATGGAATTTTTCTCTCGAAAAGAGATTGTCCGACAACACCTCAAGAGAGAGAGCGTATGGGTAGGATTCCATATGCTTCAGCAGTGGGATCTATCATGTACGTCATGACATGTACACGACCACATGTGGCATACTCACTAGATGTAGTGAGTAGATACCAATCTGATCCAGGGGAGAATCACTGGAAAGTTGTTAAAACCATCTTGAAGTATTTAAGAAATACTAAGGACCAGTGGCTTGTATATGGTGAATTGAACTTGAGACTTATAGAGTTTACAGACTCTAGTTTTCAATCTGATCGTGATGACAGCAAGAGTGTGTCAGGATTTATTTTTACCCTTAATGGTGGGGCTGTCTGCTGGAAGAGTTCCAAGCAGCAAACTGTGGCTGATTCAGTATGCGAGGTGAAATATATTGCTGCATCAAATACTGCAAAAGAAGCGGTGTGGCTGAAGAAATTCATCACCGAGCTCGGAGTAGCACCCTCCCTTGTTGGTCCAGTTTTGCTCTACTGTGACAGCTCTGGAGCCATTGCTCAGGCGAAGGAACCGAAGGCACACCAGCGGACGAAGCATATTCTGCGCCGCTACCATCTCATCCGAGAGATCGTGGATCGAGGTGACGTCGACCTTCAGAAGATCGACGAAAACAAGGCCAAAATAGATCTAATTGCAAGTCTTCCACCACTTAAATTTGTGAAAGAAATACGTTCATTTTTAGGTCATGCTGGATTCTATAGAAGGTTTATTGCCAACTTTAGCAAAGTAGCACGTCCACCGACTAATCTTTTGGCAAAGGATACCAAATTTGAATTTACTCATGAGTGCTTGGAATCTTTTGAATTTCTAAAAAAAGCACTTGTATCAGCTCCAATCATTCATCCTCCTGTCTGGTCTGAACCATTTGAATTAATGTGTGATGCGTCCGATCATGTTGTGGGCGCAATCTTAGGTCAACGGATAAATAAGCTGTCTAGAGTGATATATTATGCAAGTAAAACCTTAAATGATGCGCGGCTTAACTACACCACAACTGAGAAGGAGTTCCTTGCCGTTGTCGTTGCTTTAGAGAAATTTAGATCTTATTTGGTTGGGACCCACACCATTGTTTACACCGATCACTCAGCCATTAGACATCTCCTAGCAAAGAAGGATGCCAAGGCACGCTTAATCAGATGGATTTTGCTCCTTCAAGAATTTGACCTAGAAATTAGGGACAAGAAAGGCACTGAGAACGTTGTAGCAGATCATTTATCCCGAATTTCAGTCGCACCATCTAGTGAACCACCCATCAATGAATCTTTCCCAGATGAGCAACTCATGTCTGTGTCTACTGAACCTTGGTTTGCTGATATTGTAAATTATTTAGCCATAGGTAAGATACCTTCTCATTGGACTAAGCAGGATAAATATAAATTTTTTGCCTAAGTGAAGTATTTCATTTGGGATGATCCTTATCTTTTTAAACAATGTCCTGATCAAATTATTAGAAGGTGTATCCCAGATAACGAAGTCATGAATATTTTATCTTTTTGTCATGATCAAGCATGTGGGGGTCACTTCGCGTCTAAGAAAACTGCTGCTAAGGTTCTCCAATGTGGTTTTTATTGGCCCAATTTGTTTAAGGATGCTCATGAATATTGTAAAAATTATGCTCAATGTCAGAAAATGGGTCGAATCACCAAGCGACATATGATGCCACTCAACCCAATCTTGGTAGTTGAAGTTTTTGATGTTTGGGGGATCGATTTCATGGGACGATTTTCAAATTCCTTTGGAAATGAATATATTCTAGTAGCAGTTGATTATGTTTCAAAATGGATAGAAACAATTGCATGTAGAACACCCGATAGCAAAATGGTCATTAAGTTTCTTAAAGAAAATATTCTCTCCCGTTTCGGTATTCCTAGGGCAATCATTAGTGATCGGGGAACCTATTTTTGTAACCGACCTTTTGCAACATTGATGAAAAAGTATAATGTCACCCACAAATTGGCCACACCATATCATCCTCAAACTAGTGGGCAAGTTGAAGTATCAAACCGACAAAACAAACAGATCCTGGAAAAAACTGTTAGTGCCAATAGAAAAGATTGGTCTTTGAAACTAATTGATGCACTTTGGGCATACCGAACCGCTTTCAAGACCAATCTAGGAATGTCTCCTTATAGGATTGTGTTTGGTAAACCATGTCACTTGCCTATTGAGATAGAACACAAAGCCATGTGGGCCATCAAATAACTAAATACAAATTTGAACGACGCTGAAAACCATAGGAAGCTTCAGTTGAATGAATTAGAAGAACTTAGAAATGAAGCCTATGAAAATGCAAGGATATACAAGGAACGAACCAAAGCATTTCATGATCAATTAATTATGAGAAAAACTTTCAATATCGGACAAAAGGTGCTCTTATATAACTCTAGATTACATCTGTTTCCAGGAAAGCTTAGGTCTAGATGGACAGGACCATTTTTAGTAAAAGAAGTCTTTTCACACGGAGCTGTTGAGATAGAAAACCCAAGTAATGGTGTTATCTTTAAAGTTTATGGTCAACGATTAAAACCATTCTTGGAATTACCTGTCGAGACTTTTGAAGATGCCATGGTTCTTTATGAACCAACTTATTCTGATTAAATTGCTTCGAGGTTTGGTCTGGCTGAAGACATAAAACTTAACGCTTCTGGGAGGCAACCCAGCTTATTTAATTTCTAATGCTTTCTTTGTTTTCAGTTTGTTTAGGACAAATAAATTAGATAAACTCCATTGGGGACAATGTCGGTCAAGTTGGGGGGAGAGCTTGAACAAAATTAGGTGTTATCATTTCCTTTTCCTTTCAATATGAGTTATTTCTTGCATTTAATATATTAAAAAAAAAATGAAATAAATTAATCGAGAAAAGAAATAAGAGTAAGTTAGAAAGTATTTGCTAATAAATGTAGTGAGTCACGGAGAAGATTAGCTGGTTAGACTCTTGGTGGCCTAGATCATTTAAAGACTATTAGCACTTCCAATTGCACATGCACACTAACAAGGTAAAGTAGGTGTTAATTGTAAGGCCAATTAAAGATTTGAGTATTATTTAAATTAGATAATTTTTTCTACACCCCAATTGAAGAAATTTGAATTTAAGGAAAGAGCTACCTGCCTGAAATAAAATGTAAAACACAGAGTAAATGTGGATTGCCCTAAGCCTAGTAACCGGACCTCTTCACTTAAGTCAAGTGTTGAGATTCGCGTCAAACGATGGTGAGAAGATCAGGATGCTCAGCAAAAAAAAAAAAAAAAAAATAGTGTGAAAGCTACCTTAGTTCTTTGTTTAATCTGGGGTGTATAGAAAATTAATCGAACTAAGTTATGAAAAATGATACAATTGGCCTGTACAAGTTAATACTGAAATACTAAGTTAGTCATCACTCACACAAGTGCTATAAAATTTTAAGTGTACTCTAAGAAAGCTACTAAATAGACTGACTACCGATTCTAATTCGAAGCTCATTACTTAGTAATACTAGAAAACTTGTTGAATTTCGATCTTAAATTAATTTGCAAAGGAAGGATCTTTTTGAAATATGATCTTATTTTGGTACATTACTAAGGGACTAGCAATGATTAAGTTGGGGGGTGTGATTTATGTCACAAATTGACATAAAAAGTATCAATTAATATCTAAATTATCTAACTTTATTAAGAAATTGATACTTGTTATTATATTTTGCAGAAAAAGAGGTCATCAATAGAAAGAACAAGGAAAGAGGATTCCAATGGCCTAAATTTTACGCAAAACGGAGTCAAATTGACCCAGGAATTGAAGAATGAAGAAAGAAGACTCAATTGAGTCAAACTCGAGTCAAATCAGGTCAAAATTGATCAAAAATCAACTGATTTGGTGATCTGATTAGCCGCCTGGTCCACAGCAATAGGCGCCTGGACCATGGACCCATCGGCGTACCATAAACCAGTCAATCAGCGAGTCTCGGCTCACCGCAATGCATCGCGAGCCCGATCCACGCGCGCGGTCCAGGGCTCATGAGGAGAGAGAAGAAGGTCCGAAGGGCAACCTGATAACTTCACATCACTCGATGGTCCGATCTTCTCTGATCAAGATCCAACGCTCCATATTTTTATGCCATCGGATGGCCACCATCGCAGCCGGTCAAGATCCAACCGTAATCAAGGCAATTGCAAGAATCAATAAACACTAGGACAACACGGGATCCTTCTGCAGCGCGATCCAACGGACGAAATCTTCCAGCACCTTGATCGGACGGTCCGCGATGCATCCGACCTGATTCCATCTCTGCAGTGCGATCCAACGGCAGCACTTCACCCAGATCGTGATCCGACGGCCCAGAATCGCTTCCGGCTTGATTTATTAGATGAATTGGATCCTTTAGATGAAGATCGGACGGCTGAAATAATTTCTAGGGTTTTTTGATGGATTTAAGTACTTTTTGAGCGAGATTTGAGCCCCTAAACCTCCCTAACAGCCCTCTAAAACCTCTTAGTCCCACATCTAAAATTTTGAAAATCTTATAACCCCTAAATGCCTATAAAAAGCCCCCAAAGGCCCTTGTTTTAATGATTCTTTCCTTCCGATCAAGCTTGTAACCCTAGATAGTGGGGTTTTTAGCTTTCTTCTCAAGTCTCGAGCTTTGAAGTTTTTGTAATAATTTTTTTTATATAAAATCTTATTTTTATGTAATTTTATCTCTTTACATTATGCAATTTATTTTTCTTGCAGTTAGGATAGTTTAATTTATGCAATTTAATTTTATGCAATTAGGTTAGTTTAAATTATGCAGTTTAAATTTATGCAATTAGGATAGTTTAATTTATGAAATTAGGATAGTTTATTTTTCTGTATTTAAATTTTGCAAGTAGATTTAGATCATGTCTAGCTAAGCATCCCTTCTAGGGTTTGCGATGAAGCTAGATCATGAGTAGGGATTTTACATAGGGTTCTTTCTTTTTCTTAGGGTTTCTTTTTCTTCCTCTTTTATCAAGAATTTTTGATGAACTACAGTTGGGTCAGAGTCCCTTCATAGTTCATACTTGATTCAGTGCATAGGAGGAGAAAACCCTAAAGGATCCTAGTTACTACTCCCCTATAAAGAATCTTGATGGGTTATCGTTGGGCCTTAGTCCCTTCATAATCTATGCTTGGAAAAGACAAGAGGAGTAGTCGTTAGGATCAATAAGAAAAATTCTAGGTAGAATTTTCTAATCTAGATCTAGTGGATTCAAAAACCCTAGATCCTTAGTCTTATTGTCTTTAGCAAACAACTTTCAATTTTCGATTTTCGTTAAAGCTCGCTTGAGCATAGATTTGAAAATCATTTTTAAACCAAGTCTCTGTGGGATCGATCCGTACTCGCTGGTCGTGCTACATTGCACACCGTGCGCTTGCGGTAAATTTAAGACATATCAAGTTTTTGTATGTGATTTATGTCACAAATTGACATAAAAAGTATCAATTAATATCTAAATTATCTAACTTTATTAGGAAATTGATATTTGTTATTATATTTTGCAGAAGAAGAGGTCATCAATAGAAAGAACAAGGAAAGATGATTCCAACGGCCTAAATTTTACGCAAAACGGAGTTAAATTGACCCAAGAATTGAAGAATGAAGAAAGAAGACTCAATTGGGTCAAACCCAAGTCAAATCAGATCAAAATTGATCAAAAATCAACTGATTTGGTGATCTGGTTAGCCGCCTGGTTCACAGCAACAGGCGCCTGGACCATGGACCCATCGACGTACCATAAACCAACCAATCAGCGCAACGCATCGCGAGCCCGATCCACGCGCGCGGTCCATGGCTCATGAGGAGAGAGAAGGTCCGAAGGGCAACCTGGTAACTTCACATCACTCGATGGTCCGATCTTCTCTGATCAAGATCCAACGCTCCATATTTTTGCACCATCGGACGGCCACCATCGCAGTCGGTCAAGATCCAACCGTAATCAAGGCAATTGCAAGAATCAATAAACACTAGGACAACACGGGATCCTTCTGCAGCACGATCCAACGGACGAAATCTTCCAGCACCTTGATCGGACGGTCCGTGATGCATCCGACCTGATCCCATCTCTGCAATACGATCCAACGGCAGCGCTTCACCCAGATCGTGATCCGACGGCCCAGAATCGCTTCCGGCTTGATTTATTAGATGAATTGGGTCCTTTAGATGAAGATTGGACGGCTGAAATAATTTCTAGGGTTTCTTGATGGATTTAAGTACTTTTTGAGCGAGATTTGAGCCCCTAAACCTCCCTAACAGCCCTCTAAAATCTCTTAGTCCCACATCTAAAGTTTTGAAAACCTGATAACCCCCAAATGCCTATAAAAAGCCCCCAAAGGCCCTTGTTTTAATGATTCTTTCCTTCCGATCAAGCTTGTAACCCTAGATAGTGGGATTTTTAGCTTTCTTCTCAAGCCTCGAGCTTTGAAATTTTTATAATAATTTTTTTATATATATAAAATTTTATTTTTATGCAATTTTATCTCTTTACACTATGCAATTTATTTTTCTTGCAATTAGGATAGTTTAATTTATGCAATTTAATTTTATGCAATTAGGTTAGTTTAAATTATGCAGTTTAAATTTATGCAATTAGGATAGTTTAATTTATAAAATTAGAGTAGTTTATTTTTTTGTATTTAAATTTTGCAAGTAGATTTAGATCATGTCTAGCTAAGCATCCCTTCTAGGGTTTGCGATGAAGCTAGATCATGAGTAGGGGTTTTACATAGGGGTCTTTCTTTTTCTTAGGGTTTCTTTTTCTTCCTCTTTTGCCAAGAATTTTTGATGAACTACAGTTGGGTCAGAGTCCCTTCATAGTTCATGCTTGATTCAGTGCATAGGAGGAGAAAACCTTAAGGGATCCTAGTTACTACTCCCTTGTAAAGAATCTTGATGGGTTATCGTTCGGCCTTAGTCCCTTCATAATCTATGCTTGGAAAAGACAAGAGGAGTAGTCGTTAGGATCAATAAAAAAAATTCTAGGTAGAATTCCCTAATCTAGATCTAGTGGATTCAAAAACCCTAGATCCTTAGTCTTATTGTCTTTAGCAAACAACTTTCGATTTTCAATTTTCGTTAAAGCTCGCTTGAGCATAGATTTGAAAATTATTTTTAAATCAAGTCTCTGTGGGATCGACCCATACTCGCTGGTCGTGCTACTCTGCACACTGTGCGCTTGCGATTTTATTTATAAATTTTAAGATTTGCACATCAAGTTTTTGGTTATCCCCGGCAACGGCGCCAAAAACTTGATATGTCTTAAATTTACCGCAAGCGCACGGTATGCAATGTAGCACGACCAGCGAGTACGGGTCGATCCCACAGAGACTTGGTTTAAAAATGATTTTCAAATCTATGCTCAAGCGAGCTTTAACGAAAATCAAAAATCGAAAGTTGTTTGCTAAAGACAATAAGATTAAGGATCTAGGGTTTTTGAATCCACTAGATCTAGATTAGAAAATTCTATCTAGAATTTTTCTTATTGATCCTAACGACTACTCCTCTTGTCTTTTCCAAGCATAGATTATGAAGGGACTAAGGCCCAACGATAACCCATCAAGATTCTTTACAGGGGAGTAGTAACTAGGATCCCTTAGGGTTTTCTCCTCCTATACACTGAATCAAGCATGAACTATGAAGGGACTCTAACCCAACTGTAGTTCATCAAAAATTCTTGGCAAAAGAGGAAGAAAAAGAAATCCTAAGAAAAAGAAAGAACCCTATGTAAAACCCCTACTCATGATCTAGCTTCATCGCAAACCCTAGAAGGGTTGCTTAGCTAGACATGATCTAAATCTACTTGCAAAATTTAAATACAGAAAAATAAACTACCCTAATTTCATAAATAAAACTATCCTAATTGCATAAATTTAAACTGCATAATTTAAAACTATCCTAATTGCATAAAATTAAATTGCATAAATTAAACTATCCTAATTGCAAGAAAAATAAATTGCATAATGTAAAGAGATAAAATTGTATAAAAATAAGATTTTATATAAAAAAAAATTATTACAAAAATTTCAAAGCTCGAGGCTTGAGAAGAAAGCTAAAAACCCCACTATCTAGGGTTACAAGCTTGATCGGAAGGAAAGAATCATTAAAACAAGGGCCTTTGGGGGCTTTTTATAGGCATTTGGGGGTTATCAAGTTTTCAAAACTTTAGATGTGGGACTAAGAGGTTTTAGAGGGCTGTTAGGGGGGTTTAGGGGCTCAAATCTTACTCAAAAAGTACTTAAATCCATCAAGAAATCCTAAAAATTATTTCAGCCATCCGATCTTCATCTAAAGGACCCAATTCATCTAATAAATCAAGCCGGAAGCGATTCTGGGCCGTCGGATCACGATCTGGGTGAAGCGCTGCCGTTGGATCGCGCTGCAAAGATGGGATCAGGTCGGATGCATCGCGGACCGTCCGATCAAGGCGCTGGAAGATTTCATCCGTTGGATCACGCTGCAGAAGGATCCCGTGTTGTCCTAGTGTTTATTGATTTTTGCAATTGCTTTGATTACGGTTGGATCTTGACCGGCTGCGATGGTGGCCGTCCGATGGCGCAAAAATGTGGAGCGTTGGATCTTGATCAGAGAAGATCGGACCATCGAGTGATGTGAAGTTACCAGGTTGCCCTTCGGATCTTCTTCTCTCTCCTCATGAGCCCTGGACCGCGCGCGTGGATCGGGCTCGCGATGCGTTGCGGTGAGCCGAGACTCGCTGATTGGCTGGTTTATGGTGCGCCGATGGGTCCATGGTCCAGGCGCCTGTCGCTGTGGACCAGGCGGCTAACCAGATCACCAAATCAGTTGATTTTTGATCAATTTTGACCTGATTTGACTCGGGTTTGACCCAATTGAGTCTTCTATCTTCATTCTTCAATTTCTGGGTCAATTTAACTCCGTTTTACGTAAAATTTAGGCCGTTGGAATTCTCTTTCCTTGTTCTTTCTATTGATGACCTCTTTTTCTACAAAATATAATAACAGGTATCAATTTTTTAATAAAGTTAGATAATTTAGATATTAATTGATACTTTTTATGTCAATTTGTGACATAAATCACACCCCCCAACTTAATCATTGCTAGTCCCTTAGCAATGTACCAAAATAAGATCATATTCCAAAGAGATCCTTCTTTTGCAAATTAATTTAAGATCGAAATTCAAGAAATTTTCTAGTATTACTAAGTAATGAGCTTCGAATTAGAATCGGTAGTCAGTCTACTTAGTAGCTTTCTTAGAGTACACTTAAAGTTTTATAGCACTTGTGTGAGTGATAACTAACTTAGTATTTCAGTATTAACTTGTACAGGCCAATTGTATCATTTTTCATAACTTAGTTCAATTAATTTTCTATACACCCCAGATTAAACAAAGAACTAAGGTAGCTTTCACACTATTTTTTTTTTCTAAGAAATTTTCTAGTATTACTAAGTAATGAGCTTCGAATTAGAATCGGTAGTCAGTCTACTTAGTAGCTTTCTTAGAGTACACTTAAAGTTTTATAGCACTTGTGTGAGTGATAACTAACTTAGTATTTCAGTATTAACTTGTACAGGTCAATTGTATCATTTTTCATAACTTAGTTCGACTAATTTTCTATACACCCCAGATTAAACAACGAACTAAGGTAGCTTTCACACTGTTTTTTTTTTTTTTGCTAAGCATCCTGGCCTTCCCACCACCGTTTGACGCGAATCTCAATACTTGACTTAGGTGAAGAGACCCGGTTACTAGGCTTAGGGCAATCCACATTTACTCTGTGTTTTGCATTTTATTTCAGGCAGGTAGCTCTTTCCTTAAATTTAAATTTCTTCAATTGGGATGTAGAAAAAATTATCTAATTTAAATAATACTCAAATCCTTAATTGGCCTTACAATTAACACCTACTTTACCTTGTTAGTGTGCATGTGCAATTGGAAGTGCTAATAGTCTTTAAATGACCTAGGCCACCAAGAGTCTAACCAGCTAATCTTCTCCGTGACTCACTACATTTATTAGCAAATACTTTCTAACTTACTCTTATTTCTTTTCTAGATTAATTTATTTTAATTTTTTTTAATATATTAAATGCAAAAAATAACTCATAGTGGAAGGAAAAAGAAATGATAACACCTGATTTTGTTCAAGCTCTCCCCCCAACTTGACCGACATTGTCTCCAATGGAGTTTATCTAATTTATTTGTCCTAAGCAAACTGAAAACAAAGAAAGCATTAGAAATTAAATAAGCTGGGTTGCCTCCCAGAAGCGCTAAGTTTTATGTCTTCAGCCAGACCAAACCTCGAAGCAATTTAATCAGAATAAGTTGGTTCATAAAGAACCATGGCATCTTCAACAGTCTCGACAGGTAATTCCAAGAATGGTTTTAATCGTTGACCATTAACTTGAAAGATAACACCATTACTTGGGTTTTCTATCTCAACAGCTCCGTGTGAAAAGACTTTCTTTACTAAAAATGGTCCTGTCTATCTAGACCTAAGCTTTTCTGGAAACAGATGTAATCTAGAGTTATATAAGAGCACCTTTTGTCCGATATTGAAAGTTTTTCTCATAATTGATTGATCATGAAATGCTTTGGTTCGTTCCTTGTATATCCTTGCATTTTCATAGGCTTCATTTCTAAGTTCTTCTAATTCATTCAACTGAAGCTTCCTATGGTTTCCAACGTCGTTCAAATTTGTATTTAGTTGTTTGATGGCCCACATGGCTTTGTGTTCTATCTCAATAGGCAAGTGACATGGTTTACCAAACACAATCCTATAAGGAGATATTCCTAGATTGGTCTTGAAAGCGGTTCGGTATGTCCAAAGTGCATCAATTAATTTCAAAGATCAATCCTTTCTATTAGCACTAACAGTTTTTTTCAGGATCTGTTTGATTTGTCGGTTTGACACTTCAACTTGCCCACTAGTTTGAGGATGATATGGTGTGGCCAATTTGTGGGTGACATTATACTTTTTCATCAATGTTGCAAAAGATCGGTTACAAAAATGGATTCTCCGATCACTAATGATTGCCCTAGGAATACCGAAACGGGAGAGAATATTTTCTTTAAGAAACTTAATGACCATTTTGCTATTGGGTGTTTTACATGCAATTGCTTCTACCCATTTTGAAACATAATCAACTGCTACTAGAACATATTCATTTTCAAAGAAATTTGGAAATCGTCCCATGAAATCGATCTCCCAAACATCAAAAACTTCAACTATCAAGATTGGGTTGAGTGGCATCATGTGTCGCTTGGTGATTCGACCCATTTTCTGACATTGAGTATAACTTTTACAATATTCATGAGCATCCTTAAACAAATTGGGCCAATAAAAACCACATTGGAGAACCTTAGCAGCAGTTTTCTTAGACGCGAAGTGACCCCCACATGCTTGATCATGACAAAAAGATAAAATATTCATGACTTCGTTATCTGGGATACACCTTCTAATAATTTGATCAGGATATTATTTAAAAAGATAAGGATCATCCCAAATGAAATACTTCACTTGGGTAAAGAATTTATATTTATCCTGCTTAGTCCAATGAGAAGGTATCTTACCTATGGCTAAATAATTTATAATATCAGCAAACCAAGGTTCAGTAGACACAGACATGAGTTGCTCATCTGGGAAAGATTCATTGATGAGTGGTTCACTAGATGGTGCGACTGAAATTCGAGACAAATGATCTGCTACGACGTTCTCAGTGCCTTTCTTGTCCCTAATTTCTAGGTCAAATTCTTGAAGGAGCAAAATTCATCTGATTAAGCGTGCCTTGGCATCCTTCTTTGCTAGGAGATGTCTAATGACTGAGTTATCGATGTAAACAATGGTGTGGGTTCCAACCAAATAAGATCTAAATTTCTCTAAAGCAAAGACAACGGCAAGGAACTCCTTCTCAGTTGTGGTGTAGTTAAGCTGCGCATCATTTAAGGTTTTACTTGCATAATATATCACTCTAGGCAGCTTATTTATCCGTTGACCTAAGATTGCGCCCACAACATGATCGAACGCATCACACATTAATTCAAATAGTTCAGACCAGACAGGAGGATGAATGATTGGAGCTGATACAAGTGCTTTTTTTAGAAATTCAAAAGATTTCAAGCACTCATGAGTAAATTCAAATTTGGTATCCTTTGTCAAAAGATTAGTCAGTGGACGTGCTACTTTGCTAAAGTTGGCAATAAATCTTCTATAGAATCTAGCATGACCTAAAAATGAACGTATTTCTTTCACAGATTTAGGTGGTGAAAGACTTGCAATTAGATCTATTTTGGCCTTGTCCACTTCAATCCCCTTTTTAGAAATGACATGACCAAGAACTATTCCCTGTTTGACCATAAACTGACATTTTTTTTTGTTGAGAACTAAGTGCTTCTCCTTACATCATTCTAGAACTAATTGCAGGTGATTCAGACACTCGGAGAAGGTTAGGCCAAAAATAAAAAAGTCATCCATAAAAATTTTTAAAAATCGTTCTATCATATCTGAAAACATGCTGATCATGCATCTCTGGAAGGTTGCCGGTGCATTACATAGTCCAAAGGGCATTCGTCTATAGGCAAAAGTACCAAATGGACAGGTGAATGTAGTCTTTTCTTGATCTTCAGCGGCTATGGGGATCTGGTTGTAACCGGAGTATCCATCAAGAAAATAGTAAAACTCTTGTCCGGCTAGTCTTTCCAACATTTGATCAATAAATGACAAAGAAAAGTGATCTTTCCTTGTCGCAGCATTCAACTTTCTATAGTCTATACAGACCCTCCATCCCGTTTGGGTCCTAGTTGGGATAAGTTCGTTTGCATCATTTTGGACCACTGTTACCCCAGATTTCTTGGGGACTACTTGAACTAGGCTTACCCAAGAGCTATCAGAAATAGGATAAATTATTCCACTATCTAGGAGTTTCAGAATCTCCTTTTTAACTACATCCTTCATAGCTGGATTAAGCCTTCTTTGGGCTTCTCTTGTTGGTTTAGCCTCTTCCTCTAAGTATATTCTATGTTGAACTATAGAAGGGCTTATTCCTTTGATATCTGCTATGGTCCAACCTATTGCTTCTTGATTTATTTTTAGAACTGACACTAACTCCTCCTCTTGCTTGGGATCTGGTCTGATGCAATAATTACAGGCAAAGTTTCTTTGGGTCCTAGATATGCATACTTGAGATGTTCTGGGAGGGGTTTCAGTTCTAAAATGGGTGCTTCCTCTATCGATGGTTTAGGTGATGATTTCACCATCTCAATGATTGGTTCAGTAGGAAGTGTCGATTCCTGATTAATCTGATTTTTTTTAAGTATTTCATTGACATCCTCAGACTCATGGATTAACCAGAGGTTAGACTCTAGGTCGACTTCATCATCACTAATGTCAATAGATTCATAAATACCATCTTGGACTACATTGACATCAGCATGAGAAGAGGATTCCTGTTCTAAGTTAAAAACATTAAGCTCAATGGTCATATTCCCAAAGGATAACTTCATTAGACCATTTCGACAATTGATTTCAGCATTGGCCGTAGCTAAGAATGATCTTCCTAAAATGACAGGTATATATCCTTTAGGATTCGCAACTGGCTCAGTCTCTAAAACAATAAAATCTACAGGGAAAATGAAATTTTCAACCTTTATCAGAACATCCTCGACCATTCCCTTAGGGATCCTGAGAGATCTATCGGCTAACTGTAATGTGATCCCAGTAGGTTGAAATTTTTCTAATCCTAGTTGCTCATACACCGAATATGGAAGGATATTCACACTAGCTCCTAGATCTAGCAAGGCCTTTTTTATATTGGTTTCTCCAATAACACAAGAAATTGTTGGAGCTCCAGGGTCCTTATATTTAATTGGCACATGGCTAGATAGGTATGAACTGACAATTGCAGCCAAAAATGCCTTCTTTGGTACATTAGTGGTCCTTTTCCTAGTGCAAAGATCTTTTAAAAATTTGGCATAAGTTGGAACCTGATGGATTATATCTAAAAGAGGAATATTAACTTGGACTTATTTAAATACCTCTAAAATTTTGTCTAAATATTCAGATTTATTAGATTTCAGTCTGTTTGGAAAAGGAGCTCTAGGACTTTTAAGTACTGGACTAGGTGAATTTTCAGTTTCTGATGCTTGAGGTTGAAAGGTAGTAGTTTTAGAAGGTGACTCGGCAGATGAGTCCTCTATATCATCAAGTGCAACTACCTTATTGTCTATTTATTTTTTCGATCTTAAGGTATGAATGGCATTTACACCATTAACTTGGTTTCCTTGTTGGGGTCGTGGACCATTTTGGTTCCTAGGATTTGGCTCAGGTTGGCTAGGTAACCTACCATGTTCTCGTTCACTAATGGTCGAAGCCAGCTGACTTACTTGCATTTTCAGACGGGCTATAGCTTGGGTGTTATTATTTATGAGTTGACCCATGGTTTGCATAAAGCTGGTATGTGTCTTCGTCATGACTTCTAGGCTTTTCTCTAAAGAGATAATTTTCTTATCATTATCATGGAAGCTTGGCGGGTTGTTCATCACTGGGTTGGACCTTAGATTTTGCTGATTGAAATTTGGATTGCCTACATTAGGATTCTGGGACCATGAGAAATTCGGGTGATTCCTCCAACCTGGGTTATATGTGGGTGCATAAGGATTGTTCAATGGTCCTTGATAGGTGGCATTCACCTGTGCACACTCATTCGAGTAGGAATATTTTTCTAAGACATGGTCTGGTGCATTGCACCCTTTACACATGGGTGCAGATATTTGATTTACATTGGCTGGTCTCTGTAATTCTAAGGCTTCCAATCTACGTGTTAAGGTTGCAATCTTGGCCTCTGATGCTAGGGTTGGTTGAATTTGATGCATTCCTCTTCTTGAAGGTGTAGCTTTATCAGGTTCCCTAGTTGTTTCCCACTGTAAATTTTTCTCGGCTAGGTTTTCTAAGAATTGCCAAGCTTCAGTAGTTTCTTTGTCCATAAATTGGCCTTGGCACATGGACTTTAGCATGGTTCTTGAGTTTGAATCTAACCCCTCATAGATGATCTGGCATAGTCTCCAAGTTTCTATTCCATGGTGAGGGCATTGGGTCAAAAGATTCTTGAAACGATCAAAGTACTTCCAAAATGATTCACCAGCTAGTTGGTAAAATTGATTTATTTCATTCCTAATCCTAGCTGTTTTATGATGGGGGAAATACTTTTTAAAAATATTCTCACAAAGCCCTCCCAGGTAGTGACAGAATGGTTTGACAGACTATAAAGCCACTTCTTAGCATTATCCTTAAGGGCAAAGTTGATTAATCTAAGTTTGACCTCATCCTCTGTTAATTGCAGTTTCATGGTTGCACATACCTCCTCAAATTCTCTAATAAATATATAAGCATCCTCTAATCCTGTGAATTTTGGAAGCATATTTATGATTTGAGGTTTGATTTCAAAATTGTTAGCTGTGGGTTGTGGCACCCCAACTTAATCATTGCTAGTCCCTTAGCAATGTACCAAAATTCCAAAAAGATCCTTCCTTTGCAAATTAATTTAAGATCGAAATTCAAGAAGTTTTCTAGTATTACTAAGTAATGAGCTTCGAATTAGAATCGGTAGTCAGTCTACTTAGTAGCTTTCTTAGAGTACACTTAAAGTTTTATAGTACTTGTGTGAGTGATAACTAACTTAGTATTTCAGTATTAACTTGTACAAGCCAATTGTATCATTTTTCATAACTTAGTTCGATTAATTTTCTATACACCCCAGATTAAACAAAGAACTAAGGTAGCTTTCACACTATTTTTTTTTTTTTTTTTGCTGAGCATCCTGGCCTTCCCACCATCGTTTGACGCGAATCTCAACACTTGACTTAGGTGAAGAGACCCGGTTACTAGGCTTAGGGCAATCCACATTTACTCTGTGTTTTGCATTTTATTTCAGGCAGGTAGCTCTTTCCTTAAATTCAATTTTTTTTAATTGGGGTGTAGAGAAAATTATCTAATTTAAATAATACTCAAATCCTTAATTGACCTTACAATTAACACGTACTTTACCTTGTTAGTGTGCATGTGCAATTGGAAGTGCTAATAGTCTTTAAATGACCTAGGCCACCAAGAGTCTAACCAGCTAATCTTCTCCGTGACTCACTATATTTATTAGCAAATACTTTCTAACTTACTCTTATTTCTTTTCTAGATTAATTTATTTCAAATTTTTTTTTTATATATTAAATGCAAGAAATAACTCATAGTGGAAGGAAAAGGAAATGATAACACCTGATTTTGTTCAAGCTCTCCCCCCAACTTGACCGACATTGTCCCCAATGGAGTTTATCTAATTTATTTATCCTAAGCAAACTGAAAACAAAGAAAGCATTAGAAATTAAATAAGTTGGGTTGCCTCCCAGAAGCGCTAAGTTTTATGTCTTCAGCCAGACCAAACCTCGAAGTAATTTAATCAGAATAAGTTGGTTCATAAAGAACCATGGCATCTTCAACAGTCTCGACAGGTAATTCCAAGAATGGTTTTAATCGTTGACCATTAACTTTAAAGATAACACCATTACTTGGGTTTTCTATCTCAACAGCTTCGTGTGAAAAGACTTCTTTTACTAAAAATGGTCCTGTCCATCTAAATCTAAGCTTTCCTGAAAACAGATGTAATCTAGAGTTATATAAGAGCACCTTTTATCCGATATTGAAAGTTTTTCTCATAATTGATTGATCATGAAATGCTTTGGTTCATTCCTTGTATATCCTTGCATTTTCATAGGCTTCATTTCTAAGTTCTTCTAATTCATTCAACTGAAGCTTCCTATGGTTTCCAGCGTCGTTCAAATTTGTATTTAGTTGTTTGATAGCCCACATGGCTTTGTATTCTATCTCAATAGGCAAGTGACATGGTTTACCAAACACAATCCTATAAGGAGACATTCCTAGATTGATCTTGAAAGCGGTTCGGTATGCCCAAAGTGCATCAATTAATTTCAAATACCAATCCTTTCTATTGGCACTAACAGTTTTTTCCAGGATCTGTTTGATTTGTCGGTTTGACACTTCAACTTGCCCACTAGTTTGAGGATGATATGATGTGGCCAATTTGTGGATGACATTATACTTTTTCATCAATGTTGCAAAAGGTCGGTTACAAAAATGGGTTTTCCGATCACTAATGATTGCCCTAGGAATATCGAAACGGGAGAGAATATTTTCTTTAAGAAACTTAATGACATTTTGCTATCGGGTGTTCTACATGCAATTGCTTCTATCCATTTTGAAACATAATCAACTGCTACTAGAATATATTCATTTTCAAAAGAATTTGAAAATCGTCCCATGAAATCGATCCCCCAAACATCAAAAACTTCAACTACCAAGATTGGGTTGAGTGGCATCATGTGTCGCTTGGTGATTCGACCCATTTTCTGACATTGAGTATAACTTTTACAATATTCATGAGCATCCTTAAACAAATTGGGCTAATAAAAACCACATTGGAGAACCTTAGCAGCAGTTTTCTTAGACGTGAAGTGACCCCCATATGCTTGATCATGACAAAAAGATAAAATATTCATGACTTCATTATCTGGGATACACCTTCTAATAATTTGATCAGGACATTGTTTAAAAAGATAAGGATCATCCCAAATGAAATACTTCACTTGGGCAAAAAATTTATATTTATCCTGCTTTGTCCAATGAGAAGGTATCTTATCTATGGCTAAATAATTTACAATATCAGCAAATCAAGGTTCAGTAGACACAGACATGAGTTGCTCATCTGGGAAAGATTCATTGATGGGTGGTTCACTAGATGGTGCAACTGGAATTCGGGACAAATGATCTGCTACAACGTTCTCAGTGCTTTTCTTGTCCCTAATTTCTAGGTCAAATTCTTGAAGGAGCAAAATCCATCTGATTAAGCGTGCCTTGGCATCCTTCTTTGCTAGGAGATGTCTAATGGCTGAGTGATCGGTGTAAACAATGGTGTGGGTCCCAACCAAATAAGATCTAAATTTCTCTAAAGTAAAGACAACGGCAAGGAACTCCTTCTCAGTTGTGGTGTAGTTAAGCTGCGCATCATTTAAGGTTTTACTTGCATAATATATCACTCTAGGCAGCTTATTTATCCGTTGACCTAAGATTGCACCCACAACATGATCGGACGCATCACACATTAATTCAAATGGTTCTGACCAGACAGGAGGATGAATGATTGGAGCTGATACAAGTGGTTTTTTTAGAAATTCAAAAGATTCCAAGCACTCATGAGTAAATTCAAATTTGGTATCCTTTGCCAAAAGATTAGTCAGTGGACGTGCTACTTTGCTAAAGTTGGCAATAAACCTTCTATAGAATCCAGCATGACCTAAAAATGAACGTATTTTTTTCACAGATTTAGGTGGTGGAAGACTTGCAATTAGATCTATTTTGGCCTTGTCCTTAAAAATGAATTCCTGTGTTGTGGTGAAGTCCTTAGGACTATTTAGACTCGACAAAGAAGGATTTGTCGCTTAGTCCTTAAACCTATTCGCGATCAAATGATACGTTGTTACCAAGGACGACAACGTTTATCGAGCATAGGTCATTGTGTACCATATGGGTTGGTTGTCCTCATAATCAAGGAGTGTGGAGATACTGGTATGGCATACAGGTGAGATGTAATGGTACATCTGCACTAAACATGACCGACCCGGAGCTATTTCTGCTGTCAAGATTTGCTCCGATGGGATATGGGTATAAATGTCCCTCCGACCTGAGACCACCACGGTGACTTGCAAGCAACTCACTGCACTTAGGCACTGGACTACCTGAATTTCTAATTCAGTGACGGAAGGCTGCTGGGTGTAGTCAAGTACTTGACTTGTCTGTGCGTGTGTCAAGATGAGATTGACCACTCCAGTTTAGGAGCTGTGTACAGTCGTATTTCAATTTAGCAAAATTTTGACCAGGGTAGTCCAAGTGAGGAGTCACAGGACTAATTGAGTTGAGCACGATTCAGATGATCTCATCAGGATTGACAGTTTAACCTTGAGTCGTCCTAAACACAGGGGTCAAAAGGGATGAATTATACGGTAACCATATTCACGTAGGTTTTGAATATTGTGATTGTGACTATTCAACCTATCTGGTCGTCGGGTACCATTGCTAGATGGTCACTTCGATTTCTGTACTATTCGACCTTCCGGCTTAGGTTCGAACCTGCGGAGTCACACACATTAAAGGTTCCTTTCTGATCTGATGGCTGATTATGAGTCTTATGTATTTGGGACTCTATGATTGAGAATTAAGATTCTCTGATCATGAGTTCCACACATTTTGGGTACCGAGGTAAAAATTTTGAATTTCAAATTTTGAATTTGAAATTTGAACTCTTTGATCAGGGTTTCATATCGATGGTCTCTGATGCCTAATTGCCCATCGAATTTGGACTCAATATTTATGAGAAATTTAATTAGTGATTTGATCGTTAATTAACTCAATTTGATTGAGTAATTATTTTTAGATCAAGTCCAATTGAATTGGATTCAGTTTGGATTGACCCAATTAGGTTAAGTGTTGATCTAATCGCTAAGGTGGCTTAGTCCCTGATTTGATCAGGGGTTAGGTTTAGTTAATTTCTGATTTGATTAGGATTTTATTGAGCCTAATTAAGCCTAATTGTGTTGGGTTTAATCTGGTCTAATTGTGCTTAACCTATTTTAATTAGGTTGGCTCAATTTGAATCAAACCACCTTGTTTTAAATTCCCTGCGCCACCCAACTTCCTTGCACCCATTTGAATTCACGAGAAGAAATTTTCTCGTGAATTTTCTCCCACGCAAAGCTCTATCACACTCATATTTCTGTGCGCCAATTATTTGGATTAACTTGGTTTGTTATCCATCCAAATTCAAAGGGGTTTTGAATTTGAATGGATAACCAAATAACCATGCGCCAGCTTATCCTCTTTTGTGCGCCCCATATTCCACATGAGAAATAGTTTCTCGTGAAAGTCTCCACGTACAAAAAAAAGGCCACGCCATCTCTTCTTTCTCACATAAATGGATGAGGATAAGATTGGTTGAAACTTGAATTCAAATTTGATTTGAATTTAAGTGAGCAACCACCTCTTCTTATCCACTCACACGCTTTCAACATCTCTTGCGATGTTTTATAAAATGAGAAAGGGAGGGGGCGTGGGCAATGAAAGAAAGAAGAGATAAGGGGCGTGGGGAGGTTCTGAAAAAAATTTGAAGTGTTCAAAATTTATCGAGAGGAGAGAAAAAAGAGAGAGAAGTGGGCGCAGGATTTTTGGTGTGTACCCTAGGGTTTCTACCTAGAGTTCGGGAAGTGAGATTGGTGTGCCACGAGTGTCGTGAGTCCACCAAATTTCAGGAAGAGATCCATCAGCCTCTCAACCAATTGTGCAAATGATCCAGAGCGTCCAAAGAGTCGGCACACATCGATCGAAGGCGTTCGATCAACATCAGCCATCAAAAGGGTGAAATCACGAACTAGCATTCGTGAGGAACCGATCAGACGGAAGCTTCATGTAGATGATCCGCAGAGGCCAGACACTAGTATGGCTGTGACGTGACGATCAGAGCCCCCCGACGGTGATCAGATTGTGATGATCGACTATCCGCAAAAGGTGATGTATTCTGAACACAATACAGTAAAAAGTTTACTGTTTCAAATTTGAATTTTAAATTTAAATGCATGCTGTTGTATCATATTTAGATCTTAGTGTAGGGTTAATTAGTATTAATTAATGAGATTAATTAATAATTTTACTGTAAAATAATAATTTTGAAAAATTTTTTAAAATTATCATTTTGCCCCTGCACTGAATTTTCGCTTCATGCATTATATCGGATAATGTCCTTATAGCACAGAAATTTATGCATGACCTAATTTGTGCTCCACCCCACAGGTGCTCATGACGATCAAGTTTGAAATGGAGGGAGCCTGTGACCAAATGAGCTGGAGATTCATCGAGGATCCATTGTGGTGCTTCGGATTCCATTCCCAATGGGTTGCTTGGATCATGGCATGCGTCTGCAGACCGACCTTTGCCATTCTGATCAATAGGACACCTTTGGAGTTCTTTTGCTTCAGTGTGGAGCTGAGGCAAGATTGCCCTCTCTCTCCTTATTTTTTTATTATTTATGATGACGCACTCTCGAGTGCTCTTTATGCTGTCTTTGGGATTGGTGATTGCCCCTTATGTGCCAGCTCCAGGGGCCCAGTCAATTTTTTATCTCTTTTTTGCAGATGATTGTTTGGTAGTGAATCGGACCACTATCCGGAGTGCTGCAGGTTTGAAATTGATCTTGGAGGACTATTGTGGAGCTTGTGGAGCTTCAGAGTAGAAGATGAATATTCTCAAGTTGGCAGTATACTTTAGCCCGAGAACATCGATGCAGCAATGCCATTTGATCAGAGAGAGACTAAGGGTTACCGAGCATGATGGGACTTTGCAATACTTGGGCGTGCCCATATCCAGATGTAGATTAAGGAGACCCGAGGCCGAGGGTGTGGTGCATCCTAGTCGAGAGTGGCTGGAGGGTTGGCAAGCTCGAATCTTATCGATGATGGGTAGAGTGTCCTGGTCAGGTCAGTGCTCAGCTCTATGTCTGTTTATCTATTTTCAAATGCTATCCTACCCAAGACAACAGTGCTGAGGATTGAGCAGCTCTTCTGGAGTTTTCTATGGGGTTCACGACCTGGTGGTGGTAGGGGTGTGCATCTGGTGGCCTGGGATGTGGTGTGTCAGCATCAGTGGGAGGGTGGTCTAGGGACTCAGTCCTTTGTAGCTAGATGGGAGGCTCTGATTGCTTGGCATGCTATTAGGTTTATTCTACACCCTGACTCCACTTGGAGTACAATGATGAGGGTCAGGTATGATACTTGGACAATCAGAGGAGAGATCCAAATTAGTCGAAGGGCTTCGGTCATGTGAAGGAAGATATGTGCTTGTGCCTTGGATGTCATTCTACAGATGAGATAGGTGATTGACAATAGGCGATCCGTGAGCATTCTCTACGATATTTGGATAGTGGATATACTCTAGACCCAGTGGCCAATATTTGTGAGCTCTAAGGTGATTGACTAGATGAGGGTTAGTGAGATCCTCTTTGCCAAGGGCATAGGGTGGGACCCAACTATCATGACTCATTTTTTTTGAAGAGCTATTGGGTAGATAGGTGATGTCCTTGGTTGTTCCTTTTCACTGATGTCTGGATTCCAGGGAGTGAGTCTTGGGGGTACACTCGAGAGTAAGTCTCTTCCTTTGGAATATCGTCTGGGGCAGACTTTCGATCAGACGCATTTCGAGGGAGAGAGGCATGGATATTCAAGTGATCTGCCCTAGCTGTGGGGAGGAGAAGATGATAGAGCATATGCTTTTTCTTTGTCCATTTGCTAGATGGGTTTGGCTTCTTGCTAGTTTGTATCACCGAATTGTCCAAGCAGAGGATCCAATTGATGCTTTCATCGATCTCCTTAAGCGGAGGGCTGAGGATGATGTGTCTAGTGAGAGTACAGTTAAGGCTGCCTATATAGCCTAGCATATCTGGTTGGCTAGGAACAGCATTGCTTTCGAGTCCAGGAGATGTCCGATGAGGATCACCTTTGAGAGAGCCTTGGTACTGGTCCTGGAGTGGATTGATTTGACCTCCATGCTCTTGGAGACTTGAGACTCCCACTCTGCTCATGTAGCGACCCATCGGATGTTTATTGCTTGGGAGTCCCCTCTTCTAGGACATCTGAAGGTCAATTTTGATGAGAGCATCAGGGATAGGAGAGGTGGAGCCGGCTCTGTTATACATAGACCCGATTCCAGATTAGTGGCAGTAGGGGGCTAGTACCTGACTGAGACTATAGTTCCTGAAAGCTCTGTGCAGCTTAGGCTGGAGTTGCCTATGCACGGACTGTGCTGGGGGCAGATCATATAGATATCGAGAGCGACTCTGTGGTTGTGGTGTCTTGGATTCAAGGGTGTTCGCAGGGAGCACCCAAGAATCCTCTTTTATGGGACATATATACCTTTCTTTGTGGATGCGCTAGATTCATGACGAGACATGTCTTTAAGAAGGCAAATTCAGCAGCAGATTGGGTGGCGGCCTACATTGCGGAGCACACTAGAGACAGTTGGGGAACTTTTTTGGAGTCAATCTCAAAACAGCTTAGAGATATTTTATTTTTTGATCTTTTTAGATGTATTCATACAAGATTTATTTGAATAATTTGTTTTACTAAAAAAAAAAGTCTTTGTATATCATTAATCAACCAAGGAAAGGAGTTATATGTTTAAAAAAAATTGAAAAAAATATAAAGGAGTCTCAACAGTAAAAAAACATTGCAAAGAATAGAGCAGCAGTTTCATAATTATTGTAATAGTAGAGTCAAAATGGGATGAAGTCCTGTTCACAAGAGTTAAATTACTAAGACATTGATTAGATCTTGCAATAATAATTAAAAAAAAAATCCTTTTCTTTCCTTAAAAAAGGGAAGTTTGGTTCATTTCACACAATTTCTCTTATGAGTGCAAATGTGATAAGGTGCAGGCAGCACCGCAACCAACAGATTTCAAATTCTCAATTCTTATCTCACCCAATTTTGGGGAAATTCATCATCCAAGTTGTTGGGCTGCCATATTTTCTCATGTTACTAAACTGTCTCTAGGTCTTGCAACTTTTCTTTAGGGATAGGGACAGAAATTCGCTTAAGATACTCATATCCATATTAATCTAGAAAACCTCTGCTAAGTTTTAAACTGGAAACTTTCTTATAAACGGAGGCAAAATGTGATCATTAGACTATGGTCTTGTTCTCCTCGTGCCAGGGATTTTCATAATTGCATATTGTTATATCTTAATTTTTGGCAACAAATTCCCAATAGAGCTCTGTACATTGAACGTTTTATAGTCCGAAAAAGCTTCATTATAGCAACTTAATACTTGTATGAATGTGATAAGCTTTTCCATCCCAGAGCTTGAGACCCGATGTCCCACCTAAAAGTCTTCGTCTATGGGTCAGGAGCACCTCCTACTTCTTTTGAGCCACTGTTCTGAGTAACCACGGAGGTGGATGTCTTTTTTGACTGGTGATGAGGAAAGTTAGTCGCTTTCTCCAAATTTATTACCAAAATAGATATCATTCTATTACCCACAAAAAAAATAAAAATAAAAATAAAAAAATAAAAAAAATTTAGAGACAGAAATGCGGAAAAGCACGTACAGTAACAAGTGCAACAAGATTTAATAAGGCATTACATAAAAGTAAAAACATAATAGAAAAAAAGAGAGTATATTTGGCTATTGCTGCAAAGTAGGACTGAAAATTTTGTAGGATCCATGGATTAAACCGTAAACATGGCGTTGTCCATCTAACCCAAATTCTATGGGTAAAACTTTTTTTTTTACCCATAGAGAGAGTATTCCCCCTTGTTGTAGACAAGTCTTGTTTTCAGAATCAAAACCACCGGTCTCCGACACCATCCAGTTCATGTCCCTCCAGGGTCTACCTATCAGCCTCATCTATCTAATGGCTGAGGCCATCCCAATTAACTGGACCGTACGTCAGTTCCTTCGATCAACGTATGATACCCATCCGTTTGGTCCTTAATTTCCCTGGTGCAATACTTCTGAGGTACGAGCTTAGTGCGTGATTACAAGAAAGTTCTTGGTATCTTGGGCATGCTAAATGGTTTTTGGCTCAGCCCATCATGGGAATGGGTCAAGATGTTGGAGGTCCAATCAAATCCGAGTATTCACTAAGTTATCGATTTTAGGTAAGTGTCCACCCACCTAATCAGTTCAGTCGAATTTAGTAGGACTACAGTTTTCGTTTCTAATGTTACTTTCCATTGGATGTAGAGAAAGCATTGTTCCCTAAACTTCAGTTTTATTCGAATATCAAATGATTTTATCGGTCTGATAGGATATTCCTAGTTTCTAGCGAGACTTCTATTTTCTGTGCATGTTGGAAATGGTATGGTTACAAAAGATTCGAACAGGTAACAGCACAATTAATTGTTAACTTTTCTAAAATAAAAAACTAATCCCTCTTTTTGGATAATTGATCTTATCCTTAAATAATAGGGTCTAGTTAAATTTTCCACTGTTTTTGATCTTTTTCAATGGTATGATTTGATTCATAACCAAAATCAAAATCAAAATAGATTGAATGAGAATCGAAATGGCCATATTTCTTGATATATTTCTTTTGTGATCGGAACCGGAAACAAAATGGAATTTGAATGCTATATGAGAATAAAAATTGAATTTTGAGGATTTGAAAATCTATCCTCTCTGAAAGTAAAACGGAAATAAGAGTCGCTCATTTCTATTTTCATTTCAGAATCTAACTCTCTTGAACCAAACATATCCTAAATTCTAGCCATCTCCTTTTTTAATCATACTTACAAAATACAAGATCCATTGAGAAGATTTTATTGGACCAATAAAATTTTCTAGGTTGTCAATAGATCGGAACCGTTGAGAATTCATCCATATCAATGTTCATCAGGGCTAAACTATAGAACCCTCCGATTGATAGTACCATGGATACAAATATCCGACACTATTTTAACATGTGATCACAGTGGTTTGGCTTGTTTTTGGTGCAAGGAAATATGAGCCTGCTATAACAAAGATACATTCTATTGAAGTAAATCCTTGGCTTACAACCGATCAAGTGGACAATCGATTAAGAAGACCAATCTGGGACTCAGCGGACTAAGATCAATCCAAGATTTAGCCTACTAAGTTTGACATACAACCAGTGATATTCGACTGACCATCTCTTCGGTATCTTACCGACTATCTTGATCTCAAAAAAATAGAGATCGAGCGACAGTTATTCGACATGTGTATTAATTACATACAGTCATGAGATGGTGGGATGCAATAATCACCTACTAAAGATCTATTTTTCAATTTTAACAACAGTTAATGAGGTAATCACTTATTAAATGCAATAACTCCCACATCCCGAGTTTTAAAGGGCAGGAGTTACACAGTAATAATATTCTCCATCCTATATAAAGGGAGGTAAGCAGGGGATAAGATTTTTTGACTCAATTCTTAGCTCTTGTGCTTTGGTTCTTTCTACTGTTCCCTATCTCCGATTGACCTAAGCATCGGAGGGTCCCTCCACTGGATAATTCTGACAAGCGGACTTGATCTTACAGATTTTCTGTCATTGAACAACTAGATACAACATCTCGGCTCTCAACCGACTATCTTATCGAAGATTCGCAACAATATATTCTATTTGCTAAAATCTAAGATTGGTAAAGGCTAGAATTGAAGAAATTAAAAATAAGTATCAGAATGGATTATAACCATGTAGTCTTATCCTTGCTTTGCATTGTATAAAGTGAGAGTCTGGATCAGGGTTATCCTCCAAAAAAAAATTGTTATACAATATTAATCAACTCAGTCACACAAAAAGCTCCAGTATCACCGTATGACACATAAGACAATTGGTGTGGCTTATAAGGCTTGGTGTGATGCATATAGAATTAGTTAGAAACTATCATGCTAGCACAATACTAGGGTTTTGCTACGATACTCTATAAATAATATTTTCTTATAAAGGGTATTTAGGACATTGCACACCCAACTTTTTATATATTTCATTATTATTTTTTACAAAAATAATATTTTATTATATTTTAATCCTCCACTCTTCTCTTCTTCATGGCTCCTCCTCACAGTCACCCACCTCCCCTCGCCCATCTCCCCCTGCCAATCGAGCTCGTCGCTCGCCATCCCATCGCTGCTCGCTTACCCCCTTTCCTCTTGTGCTGCCCGCCTCACCCCGTCTGCCTCCTCCCACTTATCTCCTCCCACCGATTGAGCCCACCGCTTGCTTACCCCCTTTTCCCTTCCGCTGCCCACCTAGCACCAGCCCACCTCCCCATTGCCGCCTGCCTCCTTTTGCCCGTCTCCCCCCGTTGATTGAGCCTGCCGCTCTCTGCTCCATCGCTGCTCACCTCTCACGGCCGTCACTCGCTTCCTTACCCCCTTTCCCTTTCCGTCGCTCAGGCTTGCTACTCCTTTCCTCCGCCGTTTTCGCCATGCACCTTCCCATAGCTACATTATTGCCGATCGGACTGCTACCCACTTTCTCCTCCGACTCCACTGCTCACCTTCCTGTAGTCCCACAGTTGCTGCTCGGGCCCGCCGCCCTTTTCCTCCTCCGCCTTAGCCACTCGCTTTCTCGCAGCCCACTGCCACCATTTAGGCTCGCTATCTCCTTCCTAGTCCACCTCTGCCACTCACCTTCTCGCAGCCCTATTGTTGTTGCTCGAGCTCGTCGTCCCCTTTTCTTCCTCCTCCTTTGCTGCTCGAGCCCGATGCCCCCCTTCCTCCTCCACCTCCGTTGCTTGCCTTCTCGTAGCCCCACTGCTTCCAATTAAGCCCGTTGCCCCCTTCTTCCTCCTCCTCCTCCGCTACTTGAGCTCGCCATGCACCTCTCTTCTCCTCCGCCTCCACCACTTAGGCTCGCCGCTTGCCTCCCCGCTGTCACATGCCAACCCTTGATGGGAAGGAATAGTGGTCTATCGGAATGGAGAAAAGAAGAGAGGGGGCGTGACTTACAAAACACCCAATCAACTTTTTGCTTTCTAAATTGCATATGAAGTTTGAGTTATTTACTGTATTAGTCATGCACACGATCAATTAAAACTGATTGCTGATAAATAGATCAATACCGTCCATTTTATAATGAATGGATAGAAAAAAATAAATAATAACGACTAAAAGAGGCTTTGGAGCACCGTAAGAAAACTCATAATACTACGCCGCTCATGCTACGTGCATGTTAAAAAAATTTCTTGCCATGCGACGAGAAAATTGGTGTAGCTTATGGATTTATTACCAAACATAGTTTGTTGGTCATGCCAGCAGCCATGAATTCCACTTTTCTACAATCCTGCAGTCATGTTAGAACTTCTAAATTTTTAGGTTCAAGGGTTGGACGGCACATCCCAAATATTTAGACCGGAGCGGTTATAGTACAAGTGGATCTCCTTCCCTTTCGCAAAAGAAAAACTTGCAATTACAACTATAAATGGATTAAGTCCAAGCTAAGCATCTTTGCCTGAACCGATGCAAGAATTTTTTCAGGCTTGGTGCTAGAAATAGGCTTGAAACCTTTTAGTAACCTTGGCAAAGAAAAGCACCAAGGTGTTGGGAGTAGGCATGATGGCATGTAGAAAGAACAAAGCGGGCTGGCATGGCCACGTATGATACAAGTGGTGATCGGGAGAAGGGTTTATGTTTTTGTTTTGGATAGATAAAAGATGATGATGTTTAAGCCTACATGCAAAAGTGGTTAGCTTGGGATTCATATTAGGCTTCAAGCTCGGACTTCGGTCAGGCTCTTAGGCAGGAGCAGGCTTAGGTCTAGCTAATTAAGACTTGCCTGAAATTGATGCAAATTAATTCAGACTAGTCCAGAACCTAACGTAAAGCTAGATAAGCGTGGTAGGTTTTGGTTTGACTAGAGTTCATGTCCAGTCCAAATAAATAGTCATGGTTGCAACCTTAGTAATATTCTGGTCAAGAAGGTCTATTATATTCTGCTATTATTCCACATCAGCATATGCTCATGGATGTAATACTATAGCCTTTGCAATGTTCTACTCAAGGATGTCTATTATATGGTGCTGTGTTATCTTGGGTCTCTTATGTTTTATCCTGTTTCAATGTTCTATTCGAGGAGCCTTTGTCATGTTTTGCTCAAGAAGGTCTGTTATATGTTCATGTTCCAATGGTCTACTCAAGGATGTCTATTATATGTTCCTGTGCTATATTGGGCCTGCTTCCTTTACACCCCTCAAGGATCCGGTTGTTATGGCTTTTGAGATGTACGTTACTATATTTTGGATTTTGGATTTCGCCATCAGGATTCATCTACCTTTTTTCTTTTTTAATCGGGTTTTCTGTATATTTCCTTTTCTGTGTAACATTATTGTAACTCCATTGGTCTGTACTCCTTTTGTATTTGAACTCGACTTCATGCTTTAATAAAGCTTGGCTTCTCCTGATTAATAATAAAAAAAAAATGATAGAAAATACAAACTCATTCAACAAAATCTAAAAGCCCACATTTTCTGTAGAAGATTTTTTTTTTCTTGTTTATTTATGTAAATTTTGAATTGAAATTTTTTTTTTTCTTGTTTAGTTTTTTAGCTCAAGATTGTACAGCAAAAAATTGATATGAGATTAAATATATGCCCGCATAAGTACGTTATAGTATTTTCTAGTTCATATGGACTATGGACTGAATTGGCTCTAATACCATTTATAATAATTTAAGATCTTATCCAATAAAATTAGCTAAAAAATATTTTTTTATAAATTTTTTAGCCTCATACAAATGCCCAATACCTTCTTAGTGAATAACCAGTATGAAACTGAATATATATCTATACAGAATACACACACAAATATATATATATATATATATATATATATAAACTCATGATGACCAGGGCCGGCCCTGGGGCAGGTCAAACTGGGCGACCGCCCCAGGCCCCAGGCCTAGACTCTGTATTGATGTTCCAATATGGTGCAAGGATGGCTTTCAACAATATTATAATAAGAAAAATAATTAAATATGTTAATGATGGATTTTATACACTGCTTAACGAATATATCTATAGAAAATTATTGCACGTAGATTAATTTTTCAATGATAATTAATATTTAAAGTATGTTAATTTTTAATAGAGAAGGTCCCATTTTTTCATTTAGCTCTAAGTCTAAAAAATGTTAGGACCGGCCCGGATGATGACCCAGTTTTATATCTCCGTTTTTTTTTTTTTTTTTTTTTTTTAGAGGATATCTGAAGGTTATGACATTCGGATTTGGTGGTACCCAGGTACCCAGTCTTGTGAACGGTCTTCGTGCCCACCAATTAGCGTGCAGGTTCCGCCTCCGTGGACCTTCTTGACAAGTCAGCCTAGCAACCAATATAATCTCACAAAACTATAATAGAATGAAGAGAGTTTCAAAAAGAAAAAAAAAGAGCAGCATTTGGCAAATTTTTAATAAGTCTATATGATTTAAGCTATCTTGACTCAACGCCCATATGCAAAGTCTAACCAAAAAAAAAAAAAGGAAAAAAAGAAGATTACTAAGAAATTTTGAATCCAAGAGAAGACCTTAATATACAAGGCAAATCTAACTTCAATTTAAAAGCTTAAATCATTTAGTTTTGGACCCAATCATCTATATCAATCCTTCTACCTTCATCTAATTATTCTATGTGGGATTAGAACTCACATGTAATCCTCAACCATCTTCCTTTTCATGTATGAGAGAATTTTAACTCTCTCAGGTCCAACTCACTGCTCTCCAATCAAACTCCATGCCTTATTATTCTTCTAAATGCATCATGTTTTATTTCTAGTCTAGAGCCTACTCTCCAAGAGTTACATTTCACCAAGCATGCATGTTACTGCTCAAGCTCAAGAGTAATCCACTCTTTAAGAGTCACATTTCACCGTATCCCTATGATAGATCTTCCAAGAACTGTATCCGAAGCCACACTTTTGCTTCATAATATTCATTTGTACTCACTTGACATACCACAACTACTACAACTTGGCTTTACCAACTCGTATGTTACCTTTTTTTCGTCATTCATCAGCTTTGATATCATTTGTTAAAAGAGAAACAGAAGGTTTAGAGTCTAACTAATATATAGAAGACCTTGATATACAAGCTGGAACTCAATTCTATTTAAAAGTTTAAGCATTTTAATTTTAGATGCAATTATTTTCACGAATTCTTGCATCCCCAACTAACTATTCCACATGGACTAAGCCCTACATATGCTTAACAATTATCATATTAATTCTTCAATCTTTGCAAACTTCTTGCTTGCAGCCAATTAATGGCTAGAATGCATTTATTTCGTTTTACTTTTCATGTTCCTGCCTTTGTTCTTGATAATTAGTAAAATTTACCCAAAACAAGGAAAGATAACAAGCTTGGGCTCTCTCATGGTCCAAGAAAACAATATGATACAGTTGAGGATGTAGCTATCATACATCTAGCTATTATAGACGCAATTGAGTGAATAATGATAATTCACAAGGCTTAATTTTGGATTTGTGGGTAGAAATTTCTCTCTAGTCACCATTTGTCATGTAAGTATCCATGACCACTCATTTTAGGCATCGCAATTGGAAAGCAGGTCGACTCTGACTCTTTGTACACATATATGGCGATATATTATATCTTTCAAAATTATAAATGGAAAATTGTCTCTATAAATTTCTCTTCCTGTCCTCTCAGACCTAATCCTTCTGCCAGCTATGATTGGTTTTGCATATATTGCATCTTTGGGCTCCTATGAGGAAGTAAAACTAAAAACAAAGAAAATTTAGGATGAAAGCAAAGGGTGAAATGATATATGATACCAGTGGATAAGATTACAAAAAATGGAGCATTTGCCCAGCTTCTCAGCATATATGTGCTACAGAGAGACTTGGTGTTTCCACATGAAAAAGATGAAGACACTAGCTAGGGTTCTATACACGGAAACTACAGGCATGTACTTCTAAATGCTCAACTTAATTCATAAGAAAAATGCAAAAGCAACACAAAGGTCTTGTACAAGAAAATATATAATCTTGTTATTGCATCTTTTCCTAAGAATCTGCATCACTTGAGATACCTGAATGTCCATTTAGGTTTGCACATCGATAGCATAAACTATCGGTGTAAAATTAATATTTTTATCAATCGGATAAAATTAAATCATCCTAGGATAAATATATATCCATGAGAATCAAAAAAAAATAAAATATTTTAAAATTGAGCAAGAAGATCAATTATGCAATCTTATAATATAGTTTCAATGTAGTTATCCATGTAAGCTACCATCTAATCAGCTGCATTATTAGTTTTTTTTTTTTTTTTTGTGGCAAAGTAAATTTTTTAATGTGGCACTACTTAATTAGTCATGTCACGTCTTGGGCCATCATTTTCAATGCATGTAGAATCTACGCTTGCTATATTGAGAGGGATATCCGAATCACCGGGGTTGCAAGCTTTCCATTTTAAATGACTCATCCAAGTCACCAAGCCTCTTGCAATTAGCCATACGCTATCACGAGTCCGACAGCCATGGAGAGGGCACCAAGAGAGGCTGATGTCTTGGGACCCCTTCCTTGCTGCATGCTCCACGAAGACTATTACCAAAGTTCTTTCCCACTGGGTCCTGCCTCCCCTCCTTGTCCGTCACTTCAAACTCAGGAAAGAAAGTAGATAGAGAAGGAGCCCGAGCTTTTTTTTAGATGATGATGCATGCCCTTGGAGATGAAGGGTGCTCTCGGAGACGTACAAAAGAGACGGCTCCAGATTGACACTACGTCGCCACAAAGGGGAGGATTTCGAAAAATAGGTTATTAATTAAAGTCTTGCTCAGAATATAGGAAAGATGCGTATTCCAACAAACTGGAACTGCAGCGGGGGACGCGTTCCAGCCTGAGCTTTCCTGCTGCACGATGCCCTGCCCCTCTTTGTCTGGCTTTCATGAGTCCTCTCAATTTTCAGGGAAACTTAATGTCTGGTCCCTCTGTCTCTGTGGACCAGATTCCAATAACACCCCGCCTACCAAACATAATTTCTTTAATTCGCGGTCCCTCTAGAAGCGATCGAAAATTAAGATTGCGTTTGGTTAACCACAATTTTTTTTTAATTTTTTTAATTTTTAAAAAATAAAAATTAAAAAATAATATCCGATAACATCAAGAAAAATAATAAATAAATAAATAAATAAATAAAAATAAAAGATAAAAAAATAAAAATAATTACTTTTAATAAAAAAACAATCTTTTTTACTTTTAAAATTTATTTTATTTTTAAAAAATAAATGAAAAATTCTGCATCTTCTTCCTCCACTACGGCCCCTCCTCCTCCCAGACGCCCATCCGTCTCGCTTTCTCCGTCGCCCAAATTTTCCTTCAGGAGTCCTCCGCCGCCTCCATTGCTGCCTCCGCCATCATGGATCGCCTCTCTCGCCTTCTCTCCATATCTCCCTTCCGATCTCTTCCCTTCCGCGCCATCTTTCGAATGTAGAAGGAATTCGGCCTTCCTGACGTCTTCGAGAGTTCGATCATCGTCCAAAATCCTATTATTTTCTCACTCTGAGACAACCCACGAGAGCCCAATATCTATCTATTGGAGCTTGTCGAGGGGAGCCCCAGCCCTAATTTCACATCAGTGGTGGAGTGGCGGCGCCGGGAGATGATCAGGGAAGAATCCAAGATGGATGAGATGGAGCTCAGATTTAAATTCAAGCATGGATTTTCTCTCGAAATGCAGCTCATACATTGGCGAAGATTGGAGGGAGGGTAACTGGAAGTGGAATCGGCACCGAAGGAGAAGGAGGAGGAGTCTGGTTTAGTTGCTGACAACGTTTGAAAGGTGGTTTAGAAAGCCGGTGGGATTGCAGAGTATGATAACAGTCAAATCAATATCTGGCAAAGAGGTATGTAGTTAAGCAGTGATTCATTTTTTTAAAATTAAATAATTTTTTTTAAAATTAAGTAATCTAGTTACCAAACATATTTTTTATTTTTTTTATTTTTATTTTATAACAAAAATAAAAAAATAAAAAATATTTTTTAAAAAATAAAAAAATTAAAATTAAAAAGTATAACCAAATATATCTTAAAAAAAAATTGGCCTATGGCTCTTTATTATTTTACATAGATCCATCAAGGAACAGTATGATAAAAGTTTCTAATTTGTATCGGGGAAGGCAAAATCATAAAACCAATTCCTATGCTCACCGTTTTCCTCTCTAGAGCGGGCTCAAGCTCATATGATCTTATATACCTAAATGTGAAAGTTCTTATGGAAATGAGGTATACAAATATAAGCATCACAATTTCAAAATAAAGTTATTCGGTGTTAAATACCAATGATCTTGCCCCAATTTCAGTTGAACTTTCTCTTCCCGTCGTTCTCAAGAAAGAAAAGTATTTTTAAAAAAATTATATATATATATATATATATATATATATATATATATATATATATATAAATCTATCGTAGTCTTTTATATTCAAGAAAGCCATGGTGTAGGAATAGGATTCTCTACGGTATTCAAAAAATATCACATAATACTGTGTATATATTGGTACATTCATTAATATATATATATATATATATATATATATATATATATATATATATATATATATATATATATATATATATATATATATATA
Source organism: Elaeis guineensis (assembly GCF_000442705.2). Classification (NCBI taxonomy): domain Eukaryota; kingdom Viridiplantae; phylum Streptophyta; class Magnoliopsida; order Arecales; family Arecaceae; genus Elaeis; species Elaeis guineensis. The sequence goes on along the minus strand of NC_025997.2, from coordinate 125,280,449 downwards.
TATATATGATATTTATCTAAATTATTCAAATATCTTTAAATTTTATTTTTTTAATATATATAAATATATAAATATATATAATTATTTATTTTTTAATAGATATTTTCTAAATATATATAATATTTTATAATATTTTTTGAATATAGTAAAGAATCCATTTTCTGTAGTACAATGTGACTTATATATGTATGCACAATGCAACTGCATCTATGTGCTTAAGTTTGGCCAATTGAAGTGGATTTCCTGATTTAATCATGGCTATTCAGTTGTTGGAGTTCCAAAATGGAGGAGTTCTGGTCAATTCTATCCTATTTGTATATACAATGCAAATTGCCATGCACCTGCAAGGAATCAGCTCGCTTTCACTAACAAGTTACGTCATCAGCACAACATCAGTAAAAGCTACTGAGGCATCAAAAAGCAGATATCATTTTCTTATCTGCACTGCTTCTTGAAAGTGTCATTGACAAGAAGGGGCCACTAGTACTCAGCCTTTTTTTTGGTAACAAAACTAGTACTCAGCCTTTTGACAAGTGATTTTTTTTCCTCAAAAACCTTGTGGTGGTGAATTTTATCCCACTTTCTTATTGGATGGGAGCTACAAGTTGGATGGGAGAGTGCTCAATATGATAATCCATGTCTTCTAGAAGGGAAGAAAGAAAAGCACATATGCAAGGCAAAAGCTAACAGGAAACAAGGGAAAAAGCTAGCGGATTCAGTACAAATGGTTGCAGGAAACCAAGAAAGAAAGTACTAGTCGAACTAATTGCTATGGGTGCACAAATCACGCTTGTCTAAGATATTTAAGGGGAGAATGCAATGTTTCATTTTTTTCACTGTGTCTTAGATTCATCACCGACGGCTCGTTCGTGGATGTTGGATCTTGTGACGACCATTATATAAAAAAGATGCTCCCTTGAGCATGCGTAATGATTGCTCTCGCATTAATGTCTTCACGCCATGGAATGATCACTTGCCACTACAGTCCGTCACTAAAACCCCTTGTAAAATTTATATTTGTAACGGTACAACCAAACAGTGCATCAAGATAGCCCAAATGTGGACCATTCTCCATGTTGGAATCCACTGTGGAATCATATTGTACGAATGATGTCTAGTTGCTATCCGAGGGCGTGCATCTCCGACCATGCCACGGCTCCTTCCACCAATCCACTGAGTAATCCTAGTAGGAAGACGACACGGCCGACTCATCTGTACATAAAAAATCTGGGTGTTAGGATCCTTTGTCCACTTTTACTTCTCAAGCACGTCGTAAACATTTGATCCATACATAATTTCATAGGCAAACATCATTTTATAATTAAACCTTTTTTTTTCCCCAGGTTATAATGCTACGTATGCAAGCCGATGCACAATGAATTAACAGCCATTACTTCTCAAGATGATAACATTATTATTGTTAATATTTTGATAGGTAAGATGTAAGGTTACATGCATCACTCTCCACTTAGTAGAGGTCCCGGTTTCAAATCCTGATAGTTGCATCCTTATCATATGTTTTTGTTTTGAAAAATGAAGGATGATGAAGAATTCAAAAGGTTTCGTTGAGATACAAAATAATGTACATTTGTGAGGATGCAAATTTTAGTGCAAAGTTTTACTATAGGATATGTATTGAATTTCAAGATAAAACTATTCAGAAAGGACTATCATTGAAATAAGGATGCAATTCATGTAAGATATGGTATATAATATTTGTGAAATAGAGTTGGCAATGTCCTTGTGGTTGGTTGCTTGTGTACTGCAAGGAGTTAAAATATGTTCCCCAGCCATTTTTTTACCTTTGCTTTCCAATAAATCATCCCATTAACTGACCCTTGTGATTATGAGAACCTATTTGCAAGGTTCAACTTAAAATCATGGAAGTCCAGTCATGCCCAACCAAAAAAAAAAAAAGGAAAAAAAAGTTACGGCCAACTGCATTTTCTCAGGCTTTGTTAGCTTTATTTCCTGAGGTGCGCAGTGAACTGACTTACCTAGATGCAAAGGGGCCATGACACAGGAAAGTACCAAGGACAGATTTATTATGAGAATTATGTTTGAGTAATTTCAAATGTATTATACATCAAAGATATTATGTATATATAATGAACTAGAAAATATTGCAACATAGGTCATGAGCATATTGCAACATAGATCATGAGCTGACCATGGCTAGCTATAGTACTTATGATTGAAATTATGTTTGGATTTGAATCCTTAATCTTGCGAAGATATTAAGATTTAAATGCTAGGATATGTAAGGATTTATGCAAATTTAAATTAATTTTATATTGATCATGTACTAGATAGACTTTAGATATTTTATAAAATTAAAGAGCTGAAATGATATCTTCTGATTTGTCATTTTAGAATCTTGGATCATGGCAGAAAGGCCGTTATCGTTACGTAATTTACGTACATGGAACATTAGTTTGAAGGTGATATATCCATTTGCCTACTTGCTCTATTTTCCATTTGATTTTCTTCTTGGCAGTTTTATGATATTAGTGTGACGTAGCAGAATACTAGCTAGTGATATCTTCAAATAATCTTTAAATTACAGCTTAAGCTACTCCACTAATATTCTGCTACGACTGTTCCCAATCACTTCATACCATATGCAGGAGAAATTTTCCGTATGCACGAAACCGACATTCCATAGCATCATTCTGAATAAAAGAAAAAGAAAAAGAGGAGAAGAGAAGCTGGCACATACAATGTCCAGGAATTGATGATAAGGGAGGCTACATGCAAAAAGCTCCCTAAAATCATTGTCTTTGAAACAAAGACCTCGACCCATGCACATACGTGTGCTAGTTTACCGTTCACATCATTTCTTTTTCGAGTACAGTTCTCATCATTTCTTTCTTTCCCAAGGTTGACACCGGGTGCTCACAGACAATGACATGTACTGTAATCTTCCCTAGATATAGTGAGAGATTACCAACATTGTCCCTTTGGAGCTTTCAGCTGATACAACAATAGTAGTCGATGAACTATTCCTTATAAGGATGCTACTGCAGATCTATAAGGATGGTACAGCCCATCGTTTGGTTGGATTTTTTTTGATCTCTGATGTTCCATAAGTAGCTTTCTTCTAATAAAATATTGGATATGGCTGTTTTCAGCTTCTCTCGTTATAAAAAAAAAAAAAAGAAAAGAAAAAAAGAAAAAAGAGGAACGGTTCCTTGTGGTGACGAGGATAGCATGCTCCATGCTAATCCTTAAATCACCAAAGACCCAACTTGGTGCTGACCGGAGGGTCAATATCTGGACCTAAAGATTTGTATCTCGATCCCACATACATATTTTGAATGGGCGTAGTCCTGCAGTGCGTAACAATGGTGCAATAACATAAGTAAAGTGCATGGAGTAGGTAGGCACTCCTAACATCAAATTTAGTGACATGTACTGGGAAAGTTGCACTGGAGTCACTCTTGGATTTTTGGTGGCCACCTTTCATCAAATGAAGAGAACACTAATTACCATCTGTAGGAGAGAGGAAATATAGGGCCACTCCAACTTTGAGGTGGTCCTAGCAGGGATCAAGGTCCATGGATCTGTTTGGGACATTATTTAATTGGGACACGGAGATTGTGGTCCTATGAAAATTATGCTATATTCCTTCACACTTTTGGTATATAAGCTATACAATTCGTTAGTCGCACTAGAAGATAACTTGAGTATGTGTCGGCTTGCACTTGGCATATGATAACGACAATGGTTAAATAAAAAATTAAATCATTTATGGTTTCACTGGTAATTAAGTTGGCTAGTTTGGGCAATTTAATTTAAGTTGCTCATTTATGTTAAAATTTTTTCTCCATGGCTTGCATAAATGTGAATGATAAGTTGGCAGGTTGGTTGCCAAAACTTGGAAAAAGTACTTTAAATTATGATGGAAGTATTTGTTACTCTTTGTCTGTTAACCAACTGATCCAAAAAATTCAAGCTTATAGAGAAAAGATTAACTAATTGATTTGAAAGGATTTGAACACGTGACATCCAGCAAAATCGGAGCTTTAATACCATTGTTTACCAGCCAATTAATCCTCTAAACTCAAGCTTTTAGTGTCATTTTTTTAACAGGGTGGAATCTGTGAAGGTTGATGTTTTCTACTGTTGTGGGCATGATCGATGAGTGCAAGCATCAAATGATGTGACTTAGTGGCCATAAGTCAAGTTCCAGCTGGATGTGATAGTCCTTAATTGGGTTCTCAGCACCTAATCCTAGTTAATATGGTGATCCAAGATCTTTGATTTTTTTTCTTTTGCTGAAAGGTCTTTGAGGTTTTAAGTCTTAGATCAGTAAGCCTTCGGCCATCCAAGGAGAAAATAATAGAGATAACATAATGCTTTAAAGGTACAACTTGCTGTTAAATTTCTTGCTAGCCTGCAAATACAAAGTATCCCAATTTCTTTGTGCATATATTGAAACTATATGTAGTATGGAGATCTAATGAAGGAAAGGACATCTGAAAAATATCATGTTTTGTCATTTTAAGACAGGAAAAAGTTTTGCTCATGGTAAATGAGGTAGAAACATGCCCATGTTATCTTCATGAGCAGCCAAATAATGTGGTGGTTGTCAGTACCTACCATACTTAAATATCACAAAATTACACTGAAATCAGTGAATCACTCGCATTCTTCACTCTTCTTTACTGTGAGTTCTGACGACACAAATCGACTACCGAATTACTCAGACGTCGCAGCTACTGTGAAAGGAAAAGAAAATGACAGAGAGAGACAAAGCGAGATCCACCGTGGTGGGTGCAGGTTGCAATTTGGACACTTGTCATACAGTGAGTGATACCAAGTTGCATTCCGACAAACCCTGAGGCTTGTGAAATTTTTGGGTAGACTAATTCTACCACCACGTAGAACGGTCAATTAAATGTAACCAAATCAATAATATTAGTCATATCAGATGAAGAATTAATAGTTTTAATTAACATCAGAAGATTTTTAACTTTAGTTAGCATGAATTATTAAAAAATAATAAAAATTAATGATCCCCACTTACCCACTTACTCTCTCTCTCCCTCTTTTCGTACACACATGCTTTCTCCCTCCTCCAGCCATAACCATCCAACTTCTCCTCCCTATTATTTCATGAACAACTCTACTATATCATGTGAAAAGCAAACCAATTAAAAGTCAACCATCAAGACATCTAAAGCAAACAAGGAATTGTTAATCAATTATTGAAGCACCATCGGTAAGTTTTTTTTCTTATTTATTTGGTCTTGTCTTTTCTTTTTTTTAATTAGAGTAAAACTAGCTACTATTAGTAATTTTTTTTAGTCCAACTTTAAAGCACCATTGATAATATTTTCTATCACATCAACATCATTTATATAATCTTTATCATGTCAACTGTCAATATTGTTCAAGTTACAGTAAACAATAAAACCATAAAAATATATTATTCCTTTGAAATATTCATTATCCTAGCTATTTAAAAAAACTACTACAATTATTAATCATTGATCTTTTTTTGTTTATATCTATATATAATTACTCATGGCTCACTTATCTTAATTTTTTTTTAAATATTACAAAAATGAAAAACTCTGAATCTAAAATTAGAAGTGATGAAGCTGTGTCTCTTAATGATGAAAATGATGATAACAAAGTGGATCAAAAAAAAAAAAGGATACAAAAAAAAAATTATATGTTAAGCCATAAAATTGAAGTGAGGTGTAAATTAGGATAAGTTGTACATAGTGAAAGAGGCATATGAGCTATACCGCAACTATATGCATTCCATGGGATTTAGTGTGAGAAAAAAAAAAAACAAACATATATTGTTGGGATAAAAAAAATTTGTACAAAAGATTATTATTGTTCAAAGGAAAGGTTTAAAGAATGATGAGCGTCCAAGTGAAGCATCTTTTAATAGGTCAGAGACAAGAACTGGATGCAAGGCAATGATCCACTTCACAGTAGATGAACAAAACCAGTGGGAAGTAACTCGATTTATTAAAGAGCATAATCATGATTTTGCAGCAATAGGAGAGAGACATCTTTTAAGATCAGTACGATCAATTTCTTTAGGTAAGGCCCATGTATTAAATTCAATGGCTAGCGTTGGAATACCAACAATAAATGCATATTCTTATATGGTTGAGGAATGCGGTGGTGTTGAAAATTTGAAATTTATAGAAAATGATGCTTACAATTATATTTATACATAAAAATGCAATCGATTGAGGTAAGAGATTCACAAAGTTTGGTTAATTATTTTAAGTGAAAAACCAATGAAGCAGGTGGAATGTTTTATTGGGATGTTCAATTGGATCAAAGAGGAAAAATGATAAATTTTTTTTGGCGAGATGGTAGGTCTATGAGAGGAGGAGGAGAACAGGCTCTTCGATATTTCAATTTAGTTTGTATTTCACATGGTACAGTAGAGTTGTTCATGGAGTAATAGAGAGGAGAAAATGGATGTGTGTGTGTACAGAAAGACAAGGGGAGAGAGAGTGAGTAGATAAGTGGGGGCTTTTTTAATAACCCATATTAACTAGAGTCAAGAAATTTCTGATATTAACTAAGACTATTAATGCTTCAACTGACATGACTAACTTTATTGATGTGGTTACATTTAATTGGTTGTTCTATAGTACAGGATGGTAGAATGATTCTATCCAAGAATTTCTCTCGAGGCTCGGCCTTTCTATACCCAACCAGCCAATCGCACCCCAAAACGTGTGGACTCCCCATGGGTCCATGTCATCGACTTCCTCATGCAATGTGTCCTATGTGGCATTTTAAAAGTTGGAGGACTATATCTGTCACTTTTTCTTATGGGAAAAAATATACCTTTCATTTGGTTATCACACTTGGGCCTTTAGCACAACTTTGCTGGCCTAAACCCCTAGGTTGGTACCCTCCAACCTTTCATGACCATGTATCCAATATCCATCCAAAGCTCATGTAAACTAATAAAGAAGATAAGAGAGAGAGAGAGAGAGAGATGAACAGGCCAAATTGGAGCTGGGATAAATAAGAAAGGAGGGATAGCTTCTCAAGCTCCGTAGCTGCTTGGTGGTCTGGAGCATTGGAAGGTGGGTTGTGCAGGATGGAGAAGCAGGGCACGTGCATTACTATTTAACACCTCTCTTTCAACAAGTTGAAAGAGTTATCTAGTTCTTCATGTGCCCATCTTCTCCACCATGCCCAACCTACCTAATTTTCTGCTAACAGTTGATATTGAAGACTAGCAAGACTAGATTGTTCGCCGACATCAGCAGTAACCAGGATTTGGTAAGCGTGCATCAAGCTTGTGATCTGAAAAAGCAGTCCATCATGAGGGTAAATTAGCAGTTCATTACCATGAGAAGACCACAATCCGCAGAATTCATTTCCTTCATGATTCTTTACAGAATTTTGACTGCTAATAGCTTATTAAATTGCATTATGTAGTTCTCCACTTTTTATTTGTTGATGTATTTCTGTAGAGGATATTTTTCTGGTATTATATATGCATAGAGTAGCTTAAATTGAAGACATCATGATATTGTTTTTTTGTTTGAAGAAGACATCATGATATTGTTATGCTTTGATTCTTTTCTTGTTTCTTTCTTTTTCTTTTGAGCAGATAAATGGAAGATCCCTTCTTTTGCTTCATGGAAGGTGAAAATTAACAGATCAGCAGAAGATTCAATGTGTTTCACAAGGAAAATTATATTTTGAAGAACAACTAGCATCATCCTATGAATTCAAGTTATTTAGTTATTTCATATCCATAAACTGGTTGATAAGTCTTTGTTTTAAGCTTTGAATCGAGAAAAACTTATGAACTCATTCAGGTAGGTGTTTTTTTTTTTTTTTTTTTTTACATCTTTTGCTTATTTATGTAGAACTACTACCATGTTAAGATCTTATATCATATGCAGAAATGGGTCTTGCACTGTTGTCTTCTACTACTGTCACTTGGCAATATTTGTTAGCAAAACCAAAGCTTGCACTTGTAGTACTGTATGCTCATATTTGCATTTAGAGAATATATCAAGAACTTTTACTTTCTATTTTTTTCTTCAAAAAGAAAAAAAGAAATGAAGAATTATAATTTGATGCATGACAGATAGCTCAGATCTACAGAGTGAAAAAGTTTCTATTTTTACAAGGACTAAAACCCTGTGGCCTATCTGAAAATGGGCCCTCTGAAGAAAATGATTTTGTACCATAGACCTGCCACGCCCTCCTTCCTCAACCAATATCTCAGTCTCCTTTTATGATTCTTGTCTGGCATTTGGTGGCCAACCATTTTATGATTCATTACCCCAGCCCAGCTAGACTCCACTAATACCTTTCAGGCCAATTCTTACAATCTGGTGCCACTATGAACTTCCTTCGTTTTCTGAATGCAGAAGTTCATTTTGGCACAGAAGTGCTCAGAAATGGACGAGTACAAGAAGTTCATCCTTGGCACCAAATTGCTTATTTGTAGAAACTGGAACTAGTCCATTTTTTTTTATTAACACCTAGGCTGCTAAAATTTTTTGGCTTGTGCTTCAAGTTTCTAAAGACCTCGCAATTTATGAGGATCTGATCCTCTACATAACTTCAATGTTTGAACTGAGATCCATTATGATTACAAATGGTTTATCTATAGAGCTAGTTTAAGACTGGTTTAAACAAATGAAAAGTTGTTTTCTGATTTGGAAAGCAATTTACTGGCCAAGTACATGGAGCAACTGCAGAATTTGATGAAGACGAAGTTGATAGAGAACTGCTATATCATTAATATAATGTTTCCATAAGAAACTACAATAATTTTAATTCAGTTCTTAACCTTGTTGACAAGATTACAGTTTTAAAAAACTGATGACACATGGTCCATTGTTGCCAAAAGTGCTCCTCTGCACTGGCAGGAACCCTTGCAACCTTTTTCGTGCCTCTCCTTTTCCTGATTTATGTATAGGTGGGCGCACTTCTGAACGCATGCATTAATTCGTGCATGCTCCTGATTTACTAATGGATGCCATCTAGTACAATATTTAGCTTCTAAAAGTCTTGAAATATTGGTGCAAAACTGTAGATGAAGTTTGTTTGGGTAAACTATAGTACTTTAAAATATGGAGGGCTTTTTTGGATGTATTAAAATTAGTAAGAGAATTTGAGACTTTAGTCAGATATTAAAAATGAATATTATGATTTCATCAAAATCAAGTGCTTAAATGTGCTTTGAGAATTATCTTTGCACTGAAGTTCTTTATAATATACATATATATATAACAGTGCTAAGATTAGTGACAATCCATCACAAGTAATCCTATTTTCATAAATATTCTCCAAGAAGTTTGTCAGGAAAAGGTAGCTAGCTTCATTTCTGGAGAAAGTTGACTTAAAGAGCAGTTCATCTTCAAATAGTTAATAGAGTAGGAGAGATGATTATGTAGTAACACAAAGCTGATAAGAAAAATAGAACAGCTGATGTGTAATTGTTTAATGTGGCTGGATATTTTTGATTCTAAGATAAAGAGGAAAAAAAGGCCAATTTGCATGCTTGGCATATTTTCTAGTTATCGGCAACTGTCTCCCTTTCCATGATGTTAAATTTTAATCTGCAAGCCTCCATACTGAAAATGTGAAGCATCAAATTTCAGCCAAGGAAGAATGGGATACAGGTTCTAGCCATCAATGCATGATCGATGAAATATTTAGTCAGGTTTGAATTTTACTGAAGTGTTCATCCTCCAAACTGGAAAATGACTATTCAGATGGCGGCATGGCATAGAAGCAGAAAAACTATCTTAAGTAAATGGATTGTTTATGTACCAAAAAAAATGGGATTGTTTATTTTGAGAAAATTAGATAGAAGGCTTATTTGTTTAGCTGGATTCTACAAATAAATTTTAGAAGCAGGATCTCTGCTATAATTTCAGAATCCTTTTTCAAATCATACACTCTTCTCTAGCCTTCCCTTTCTGATGCAAAGGTGCACTGTGAAAAACATAGACTACTTATTGACTTTGATGCACTACTAATTTCCTATAAATAATAAACAAAAATAATGAAAAAAAAATGATTCTTGAAGTTGTACGAGATTATATGTAAAGCAGTTGACAAAAAAAAATGTTATTCTTCCAACACAAAAACTTCAGTTGCTAAATTTTTAAAATTGATCTAAAGTTATCTCCATGTCCAAACTACCCTTTACCTGCAAGCCTGAAGCCTGCGACTTAAAATCCTGGACATAATGTAACTTTGCAGATCCAATAGTTTTCATCTTATGGTTAGATGTTGAATGCAAACAGTATGCAATCTTCTAGTATGATCAGGTGATGAATCTTTAGGTCACAAGATTAGTTGATGAACTTTGATAATGATTAAGAAATATTTTTCCTTCTTTTAGACTGAAATATCATTTGGTTGAAATACAAATACCACAATGCTTAGCCCAAATACTACAAAGCCAAACTAATTATTATTATTATTGTTGTTGTTGTTATTTTGCTGATGAAAAAGAGAGGATGACCCATCTGCATTTTATTGTAAAATAGATTTAATATTTACAAATGGCTCATTTTTTGTCCCAACATTAATAACGATGAGGGCCCATCAGCGTTCAGCAAAACCTTTGGCCCTAAATGTTGGTGTAGCAACTGATGTTGCATGGTTACAAGGGCAAGGGATTTCACAAATTATTATTAAACACCACATTCTCATAAGTAACTAGGCTTTATATATATATATATATATATATATATATATATATAGGCTGGGTCACTTTTAAACCTTGTGAACTTGGTCTTTTCTGTTCGCCTTCCTCCTCTAGCTTGGCTAAGGATTCAAGGAGGTGTCTTTTATATTCTGATTTTGACTTTGCACCAGCAAGCTTAGCGCTGGTTGTAGATTTTTGTTGAAGAAATCTTGTTGTGATTGGATCGATCGCAGCCGGTGCTTGAAGGAAACTGCGGAAGATCATGACTTTTGATTTGGTGGTTTTTTCAGGATTGAATTTCTGTCACTATTTAACTTTATATTTCCTAGCAAGAGGGTAGGAAAGAGGTGGATTTTGAATAAATATGTACTCTCAACTAGGAATTCAAGACAGTGCGAATTGGAAAAAAAGAAATTGAGAAGAATAGGAAACTTTTGCCGTCTTGGTGGGAGTATGGATTTTTCTTGGAAGGTTTCAAAACCTTCCAAAGTAACTGGTGGGAGGATTTCTGTCACAGGGCCAAAGTATTCCCACCAATGGCTAAACCAATAGGGGAATTGGAAAATAGCATCAATTTTGAAGTAAAAGAACCAAGAGTGTTTATGTGCTTGGTTTTGGAAATGGAATGCCAAATACCCTTGCCACAGAATCTGTGTGTGGTCTAATAGGATTTAGTTCTCATCGCTTCACTCTAATAGGATTTAGGCAATTTGGTATGAAAGAATATACACCAATTCCTTTTACAAATAGTTTGATTTGTTCTCTCAACAACTCTATTACGTTGAAGTATTTTAGGAATAGTTTTCTTAAGTCTAATGCCATAATCTCTGCAATATTTTTTAAATAGATATATGTATTCACCATATATCAAAAAGTGCATATCCAAATCTATAAGATTTCTATCCGAATCAAGTTAGATACTAGATATAAATAGAGATTCTGCCAACTTACTTTCGGTCCTAATTTGCAACAAAATATAACAAATATTTTTATTTTGTCACATGTTCCTTGTTATTTTTTGAGTTATTTATTGATAAGTTTTCAATCTTTTATGACCTCAAAAATCATCACAAATATTGGTCTTTAATGATCATTTCAATTTCATTACTAATTGTATCACGACGGTCATTAATTTCTTATCAAATCATCTTTAATAATTTTTTTTTGCTATAAATAAAATTTTCACTAATGTTTACCTTCAATGATCTTCTGCAACTCATCATCAAGTATAGTAATTTTTTTGACAACTTTATTTTTAATCACTAAAACTTTTAACTATGATATCTTTAGTGGCTATCTGTGATGAAATATGTTTAGCCACTTAAAATTTTTAATAGCAAAAATAAATATTCTGTGACTAAATTTTTCATCTCTAAAATTCTAAATTTTTGCAGTGCATAGAAAGTTCGGACTGTGATTATTGTGCTTCCCGGTTCTGTTTGCAAAGTCTACAAAATGAATGAAGTACTGTTTATTCTTTGTTGTTTTTCTTGGAGACAACACTTGCTGCTGTCCTGAGACAGTTCTTGCTGCTGTCCTAATCTATAATTTTTTCATCTTCCTAATAAAATTTGGGGGAACTCTTGTTTCCTCCTCCTTGCACTCAAGAAAAAAGAAAGAGAATCCCAAAGATGGCCGACATAATACGAGACATCAAAAAATAACAACAATCAGAATTAAGAAGCCGATCTTAACTTCTTCCCAGGAGGAATAAAAGAAAAAAATATAACCTTCAGCAACCTTTTTTGCTATAGAGGAGTTTATTTCATATCCTTGAGAGTGGAAGACCCAAGGGCTTGTGGCACCATGCATGCCAGCGCCTTGCCCTGGGCCACCATTTACCTACCCTTTCGATAGCTCACTATCAGAACCCTTTGGACAGCTAGCTCACTATCAGAAAAATGGAGAGAAGTGGCTTTCATCCTTGATCAGAAATTGCTTGCTTTGACACGCTTCTAATTGATCAGGAATCCCATGTTGAAAGTGATATTTTTTTTAAAAAAAATAGCTTCAGCATCGATAATAATATCTATATTTAATGATTTAAATATACCTATACACATGTATGCATAGCACCATTCATGAGAACCATCAATTCTTGCTTTCTTGTGACAAACAGTAAAGGATCACCTGTCAATTGACAGATATAAGAAGACCTAATAAAGATGTAATGTGACGAATACGTACTCTCATTTATTGTCCACTTGGTACCAAATTGATTAGACCAGAAAGAACTCAACCTTGGATGCCTGCTACATGACAATTTGCAAAAAAGATTGGTTATTGTAAACTAGAGTTTGTCCCAGTGATCACACTCTCATATTTAACATTCAGTGGTTCAGGAATTGATTCTTGGATGATATATTCCTTATAATTAAGACTTAGGTAATTATAGCGCGGGCGGCCTTCCTTTCTCTGTCTAGAAAAGAAAAATGATTTGTTCTCTCAGACAAGACGTCCAGATACCAATAGCTATTACTGGAGCCAGGCCCCTCTTATCATTTTCTTTCTCTGGGGGTGGAAATACATCAGATCAGATCAGACTTTAGCTTAAATAAGCCAAATCTATATCGTAAAATACTAATTTGAGCCTGAACAGTTTAAATAGGTCAGATCTATATTACAAAATACTAATCTGAGTCTGACATATTGGATTGATTCAGACTTAGAATGAAACTTAATTTGATCTATTTTATAAAATAAAAAAATTAGACCTAATCTGAAAGTCTATTTAAAGACCTATAAACATTAAGACCTAGGCCAACAGACCTAAGCCTTCGAGGCCTCAACACAAATCTAAAAGTCTATCAAATATAATAATTTTCTGTCTCTAAAAAATCTCAAATTACAGAAAATATAACTTGAACCAATTGAAAAGCAGAAAATAGTGTCTCAATAATTAATTAATTATACATATTAATAAAATTATAATTTTTTATTAAATTATATATATATATATAGTAAATTTTTACAGACCGGCCTGCAGGTTTTCAGGTCAAGCTTTGAAATTATAGACCTGACCTATTTATTTAAATAATTTTTTTTAAAAGTCTATGCCTAGCTTATTTAGATAAACATTTTAGATCAAACCAGGCCGACTGGCCTATTTCCACCCCTACCTTCCTCTCCTTGGAGATTTAGACCCAAAGGAAACTTAGATGTTTGACATCATCACCCCTGCCTAACAAGTCATCCAACAATTTTTTTTTTGTTTTCTCAACTAAAAAAAAATCTCAAAATTGCGTCCATCAATTGCATGATATTTCATCGCCAGTCTACAGAAGGAAAGGCCTACTTTAATTTTTTTATTTTTTTTGGTATAGACAGACGGTCACACCAATCTAGTACGAAAGCAGTCCAAAAGATCAAGATATACAAAATTCTGTAAAACCAACGAGCAGTCATCACCCTGTATCTAAACCCAGTCACCGATATGATATGTAATAAAAGCCGCCACCTAATCTGCCGCAGTGTTCGCCTCTTGATAATCATGCCAAATACAAATTGTATGAGCTCGACAGAAGAAGATCGAGATATTTCGAATAAGCAGATGAACCTCAAGCTGCTCTCCATCAAGGCCCACTTTACTTTGCCGGCCATCATATGTTAAGGGCCAAGTCAGGGTGTCAAAATCCACGCTGAGATCACTACGCTCAGCCTCCAAAGGTATTTTCTCAAAAAATCTGCTAATTATGTACTCTAAATATGATCAGTAAAAAACAATAATGTAAGCTAAATTCTAAGCTTTCAATCATGGAAACAACTATTTGATCACATGACATTACTAGAATCTAATCCTTTTCCGGATACATCTTGGTAACCTTGGCCTTTTCCTTTGAAGATCATGATCAACTGGGATCCTCTACGATATGCACGTGACACCATAAAGAGTGGTGCAACCCTGAATGCCCACCATCAGAGGATGGACAATCATCAAACAATGCATACTGTTTATGGCACGGCCAATCTCGTGGACATCTTGTTTGATGGCTGTTCGTCCATCGATGGCGGCCATCTACGGCTGCATCACACTATGTGACGCCGCATGTGCAACACAGAAGATCCATGCTCAAAAATCATTAGCTATTGGTACTCCATAGAGCTTTGGTCATCATTGCTTGAACCAAGTGTGTGCGGTGCAAGAGTTACAAACCTATCACATGCTCCAAGGGATTGTGGTGTGCCGGCTCACTCTTTTAGAATTCGTTTGGTTCGTAAGAAGTAGACGGGGGAAGAGATAATTTTTGAGATGCGAAGCAGAATTTTTTTATTTAATTAAATTAAAAAAAAAATTTCATTAAAAAATATTTTTATATTTCATAAAATATGAAAATTCATAGAAGAGATATATTTTAAAATTTTTTATGAGATAAAAATTGATGGTATTCTTTTTTCTAAAAATATCTTTTTAAGATCTATGATTAAAATTTTGTAAAATATCAATAAACGGTTAAGATAAAATATTAAACAATAATATTATATTAATATTATCTTAATATTTATATGAATATTATATTAATATTAATATTATAATATTTATTATATTTTCATATTATTTTAATATTTATACTAATATTATATTTAATATTATATTTATATCTATTTTAATAAATTTATTATATTAAAATATCAATATTATATTAATATAATATTATAATATATTAGTATTATATTAATATAATAAATTATTATGATCTAATGTATATTATAATATATTAATATTATATTTATGTTGATATAAATATAATAATATTATTTATATGAGATTTAGAAATAAAAAAATATGTGATCTTATATCTATTAAAGAAATAATAGGTATTCTACGTAGTTTTCTTAGGAAAATGGATGCTTAATCAAACAGAAGCCATTCCATAATAAGTCACTTTTTTATGGTTAATCAAATATACCAAAATCCTATTTTCAAAAAATAACTTTCTACAAAATAACTTTCTACAAAATAACTTTTTAGAAAATTGCTTCATGGAAAGAAAAGTTCTTCCAAGCCCTTAAGGTTGCATTTGGTAGATGGTAATTTATCCAAATTGCCAGTAACTTAAAGTGGGCCTACTGAATTACTGTGTTTGGTATGCCTTTTAGGTGGCAATTCAAATTGCCTTGGCAATCTATATTGCTTCTCATAAAACAATCTAGATAATCTTGAAGAGGGATGGCTATCCAGATTACTATTTTTTTAATAATATTGTAAAAAAAAATTGAACAAAATTACCCTTCAAAAAATCATAGAGCACCGGTGCTAGTGCTCTTCTTTCTCCCTCTGCCCATGACTTCTCTGCCCCCAACCCTCCCTCGTCATCCCCTCCCCCAGTGCCACCTGCGGCTCCTCCCCCCCCATCCATCCTCGCCCCCCAGCCTGTCTATGGCTCCTTCACCCTCGTCCCCATCCCCTATCTATAGCTCCTCCATACTTGTCCCCACCACCCCCTTGGCTTTTCTGTGCATGCTCGCCTCCTCCCCCCCAGCTCACGACCTGCGGCTCCTCTGCTCTCGTCCCCCACCACCCCCCCAATGGCTCCTTGTGCTCATCCCCACCAACCCCATGGCTCCTCCGCACGTGCCCCCCCTCAGTCTCCCCCTCGCGATCCGTGGCTCCTTCACCCCCTGTGACTCCTCCGCATTCATCCCCACTACCCCTACAGTTTCTCTATGCATGCCCATCCCCTCCCCCCTGACCCACGACTCCTCCACCCCCCTGTTTGTCTGTGGCTCCTCCACCCTTGTCCCCTACCACCCCCCCCTTCGTGGCTCCTCCACGCTCCTCCCCACCACCCCAATGGCTCTTCTATGCCTGCCCGCCCGCCCCTCCCTCTTCGTGCTCATGATTCCTTGTACCCCCAGTCCGTCGCTTCTCCGTGCCACCACCACACTTACACCACCAAGGAGAAAGAAGAGCACCGGACAAAAATGGATTTTGGGAATTTTGATTTCATATTACCAATAATTTAATTGTTATATAAAATATGTCAATTAAGAGTTTTTATGATTTTACTATGATATTATCTGCATATACCAAATACAATAATCATTATTACTATAATTTAATTGGTGATAATCTATCTTAAAGGTAATGTGAATTATCTTCTAAGATTGTCCGATGATGCACCAAACACAACCAAGAGGTAATGACAAAACCATGCCATGCTCAAAGAATGCAACTAATGCTTTTGTTTGGTGCTAATAAAGTGCCTAGTACTCCTCCAACAAAGCATTCATATTGAGATTTGATGCCTCGAAATTTGGTTCATAAAAAATTCACAGTGAGGTCCAGGATGACGAATGGAGTCCAACGAGCCCAAGAACAATCCGAATGGAGTTTAGACAGAGAAGATACGTGCAAGAGAAACTCGAAAATAGGTGGCACAGTCCATAGGACGGCGGAGGCTGGCGGCGGTGCAGCCAGGCCCGGCAGTGCAGCTCAACGCATGGACATGCAGGCATGGCACTGGCCCAAGCATGTGCGAATCGGCACATGCGCAAGCCAGCCCAACGAGTGCGTGGGCGCACGACCCGCAGCACGCGATGTACCATGATCCACTGCGGACCGTGGTCCATGGAGAGGCGCATGGACTGTGCACCCATTTTTCTAGCATTTCATGCTGTCCATGGTGGATCGGTGGCATGCCAGAGGGCATTTCTTGTGGTCTTTGGAGGTTTTCATGGATTGCGTGACCATATGTGCGATCGGACAGTGGCTGCTTGCGGGTGCGATCCGACGATTCAAGAGGTTTTGGGGTGCTACCAGGAGTCCTGTTACGTCTTGAACCCAGGATTGAATATGGATTTTGGTCTTTAAGAAGCCTATGATGAAATAGAGAGTACCTGTGGCCTGTGGTGAGTTCGGTGGAGATCTATGTGGAGCAGCCAAGAGACAGAGAGTCAGGCAGCAAACCCTGAAAAGGCACCAAATGAGAGCAGGAGCAAGGAGCTTCATGCAGATTGTCAGGCTGTGGACCATGATCGTTTCAGAGGTTCAGGGGATCTTCTTCAGAGAGAGAGAGCTTTTATGAGGGAGAGCTTCTTGTGAGAGAGAGATTGAGTTACGAAGGTTAAAGGTGTGATCTCCTCTTGTAATTTTTTTTCATAGTGAAGCTTGCATGCCCCATAGAGATGACCCTTTTGGTTGATCCATATATTTGATTGTATTTTCTGTTTTTATTTCTTCTTTCTTCCTACTGCACCAAGCATTATCGAAAAGATTCTATGGTGGTGGTATCATGACCAGACATCTCTAATAAGTGGTATCAGAGTGAGGTGGTACCAGGGCACAGATTACGATGGTGGTGACCAAGATTGAGAATGAAAAAGATAGGCTCAATCAAAGTGGAGATCAACAGATGTCATAGAAAGAGTAATTTCTCCTCGTGGCAAGCGAGGGTGAAGCACATACTCATCGGGTTGATCGACGCTCTCTTGTACGAGAAGAAGTCAGACACCATGAAAAAAAAATCTGGGAGCGGCTACAGATGCAGATGGTGAGTACCATCCACATGTACTTGACAGATGAGGTGGTAATATATGTACTTGGCGAGACTTTCCTGACGATGCTGTGGTCGAAGCTCGAGGAGTTGTACATGATGAAGTCTCTCATCAATACTCTCTTTCTCTGAAGGTAGTTCTACTAGCTATGGATGACTGAGGGATAGAGCATGCAAGAGCATCTCAGCCGCTTCCGAAAGATCCTCACCGATCTCCTCAGCGTTGATGAAAAAAGTTGAGGATAAGAACAGGATGTTGGTCCTGCTAGCATCGTTTCTCTTTTCGTAAGAGTCCTTGGTGAATGCTCTTCTAGTGAAAAAGAGCACATCAAGATAGACGAGGTCACCATGGCAATTCTTCAGAATGAGATTCTTAGATGGGAGAACCCGACTTCAAACTCCAGCAGCAGCTTAGCTTTGGCAGTTTTTGGAGGAGTAGGAAGTGACAGACGAAGTGACAGAAAATCACGATGAGGGTGGTCCAAGTCCAAGATGAGAGATTTGAGTAAGATCAGATGTTACCGATGTGACGAGTTGGAGCATCTAGTCAGAGATTGTCCTCAACTCAGGAATCGGATGAGGGCCACTGCAGCGACGGCCAGTAGCGAGTTAGAGGATAATGTCTTAGAGACATCTGATGAGGTATCTACTTCTTCCTAGCAATGGATTTTAGATTCTGCATGCATCTATCATGTATGTTGCAGAGAGAAGCAGTTTGACTCCTTGGAGAGCAGTAAGGGCACTGTTCATGTATCGGATGGATCGAGCTGTGTGATTAGAGGCATCGGGATGGTCAGCTAGAGGACATGTGATGATGCAATGAGGAGATTGGGGGAGGTCCGATATATATTCGATTTCAAGTAGAATTTTATTTCACTGAGTAGACTGAATTCGAGAGGCTACAAAACGGTAGCTGCTAGAGAAATCTTGAAGATTTTGTGCAGTGATAGGATGATATTGGAGAGGAAGAAGAGGACGAGAGGACATTACTACCTGACGGAGAGCTCAGTGCGAGGTGAAACTTTAGGAGCCAAGAGGAGTCTAGAGCGAGGTGGAGCTCCAGATGGAGGTGAATCGGGCATGAGATGTGAGACTCGAAAGGATGAGAGACAATTTCACAGGGTGAGATTCCTATTGCCGTAGGAGGATATTCCGAGTAGATCTCATGTCAGGAGGAGCACAGCATACGATAGAGATGTGATTGAGCGGTCTGGCTCGACTCCCATATTTGCCCATCCATAATCAGCAAGCGATCACCCCAGGGCATGGGGGTAAGGAGATCCAGAAGCTCTCATAGTTAAGAGGAGATCGAATGTCGAGTCGATATGGAGATTATTAAAATCTGATGTCTCGAGATTCAACCCATAAGAAATCCACAGCAAGGTCCAAGATGATGAACGGAGTCCAAGAACAACCCAAATGAAGTTCAGATGGAGGAAATACGCACGAGAGAAGCTCGAAAATAGGTGGTATGATCCATGAGGCGGTGGAGGTCGACGGTGGTGCAACTAGACCTGGTACGGCCTAGCACACGAACGTGCGGGCGCGGCCCGGGCCCAGGCGTGTGTGCATGCGGGCTAGCCCAGCGAATGCACAGGCGTCCGGCCCGCAGCACGCGACAGCGCGTAGTGTTCCACTGTCCACCACGAACCGCAGTCCGTGGAGAGGTATGTGGACTGCGCACTCATTTCCCCAGTGTTTCGCATGGTCCACGGTGGCCAGCTGCATTTCAGAGGGCATTTCTCGTGGTCTTTGGGGATCTTTGTGGACTGGGTGACCAAACGCGCGATCGAACAACGGCTGGGGACTTATGGGTGTGATCCGATGGTTCAGGAGGTTTTGGAGTGCTACCAAGAGTCCTGTTACACTTTGAACTTGGGATTGAACATGGATTTTGGCCTTTAAGAGGCTTGTGGCGAAATAGAGAGCACCTGTGGCCTGTGGTGAGTTCAATGGAGACTTATGTGCAGTAGCCAAGAGACAAGAGTCAGGCAGCAGATCCTGAAAAGGCGCCGATAGAGAATAGGAGCAAAGAACTTTAGGCAGACTGTCAGGCAACGGACAGCGATCGTTTTAGGCGTTCAAAGAGTCTCCTTGAGAGAGTGAGCTTTTGTAAAAGAGAGTTTCTTGTGAGAGAAAGATTGGGTGTAAGAGGATTAAGGGTGTGATTTTCTCTTGTAATTTTTTTTTTCAGAGTGAAGCTTACATGCCCTGTGGAGATGAGTATTTTGACTGATCCATATATTTGATTGTGTTTCTATTTTTTTTTTTTTTTTACTGCATTAAGTGGTATCAAAAAGATCTTATAATGATGATGTTCTAAGCAGACATCCCAACATTCACTTACCCTTTTTACCCATCCATTTAGGCATGAACAGGCGACGCAAAGCTTGTTCCAGCCAAAGGCTTCAAATGCCACGGATAATGTCATAATGCTCTGAAAATTTATCGGTCCGGTGAACCGAGGCCAGATCTCCTTTGCTATAACTTTGCCCGGACCATCTCTAGCCCGGACCATCTCTGGCCACAAAAAAAAGCCCATATTAATGTTTTCTGGAAACTCAAATCCATGATCAAATCATCAAGCTTGGTTTTTTCAAAGAAATCTCTCAGACTAACTTGATAGCAACGTGTTCTAAATGCGCAATTTTATGCCGTGCACTCAAGATGTTTGATGAAATGGCTGATAAGAATCTTATCTTGGAGACTTCCATGATCTCTGGATTGGTTCAAAGCAATGAATACCAAATGGGTCTAGAGCTGTATATGGAGGTGATAAGGTCCTAATTTTATGTCAATGAATTCACCGTCACCAATGTCTTGAGTGCATGCGTATGGATCCGGGCCATTAAATTGGTCATTGCGTTCACTCAGTTGCTTTTTACTTTGGTTTGAGGAAACGATTTTGTTGATGATTCACTTCTATTGATGCGTGCCAGGTTTTGGAAAACATTGAAGCTGCAGAGCTTGTGTTTGAGTGTATAGACTATAGAGGTTTGGCTTGTTTTAATGCAATGGCAGAGGGGCATGCACTAAATGGTTGTGGCTATGTTGCAATGAGAACTATAATTATCATGCACCATCAAGGATTAATTGCAGACTCGTTCACGTTAGTGCTCTGAAAAGGTGTTTGACGATGGTAAGTTTTGGGTGACAAAATATGCTTCTTGATCATTCAGAATGAGTTTGAATCGAATACTTGAGTGATGAATTATCTTGCTGATATGTATTTTTGGATAGTTATGCAGGAGTCTGCAGTGAAGGCCTTCAGTAAAACACCAGAAAAGGATACAGTATCACGGAATACTGTTATAGGGGGCTTTGCAAATTCATTTTCTAATATATTATGAACTAGTTTGAAGCCAAACCAAGTTATCTTCTTTGTTATATTCATATTATGTGGTGTTAAAGATGATCTTTCACTAGGACTTCAGTTGTTTTGCTTTGCTTATCTCGGATACTTGAACGATATCCTTGTCATCACTCGCTTATAGATATGTTCTCTAAGTGTGCTGTGGTGGCTAATGTATATTTCTTGTTCGGTAACACCTTGCTGCTAGAAATCTCATCACATGGAAATGAGATGATTCAAGGTTATAACCTTAATGGGTATGGCTTGGTGGCATTACAACTTTTCCATAGTGTGGTTGAGTTGGGCATTGAAGCAGATGAATTCACATATGTAAATGTCCTGGATCCTTGTCAAGGAATTCAAGATCAGAAAAGTGGTGAACAGATCCATGACCAAGTCATCAAGTCTGGCTTTGATTCTTTCATCTTTGTTTGCAATTCATTAAAAAAGCTCACGCAAGTTTTTGACTGGTTGAAAATTCTTTTAAAATTCTCCAAGAAATCAGGACTCTGGAGTTGGTGTCTTGGGGGCTTTTATTTCAAGACAAGGCTTTCACAATGAAGCCCTTTCACTTCTAAATAGCTCGAGAGAAACAGGTGAGAAGCCTGATGAGTTCAGCTTAGGCAGTGCCATGAATGCATGTACTAATGTTGCTCTGATTGACCAAAGTAAATGTATCCATTCACATGTAATCGATACAGGATATGAAAAGCATTTCAGTGTAGCAAGTGCTGTTAAAGATGGCAGTGCTAACGGTGGAGAAAGCAGTAGCTCTAAGCAGGCTTTTGATAGTGTTTCAAGAGATGATGATGCCAGTTCTCTTTAATACCATGATAACAGCTTGTTCACATCATGGCCTAATCACACAGGCTGTTGAGCTCTTTGGGAAGATGGTGTGCTAGCTTATGTCCTACTCGTGCGACACACGTGGCTGTTATATCAGCTTGTAGTCATCTAGATCTAGTGGAGTGAGGGCAATATTTCATCGACTCAATAAGCTCAGTTTACGGGATGCATGCTTCCAAGGATAATTTGCTTGGTTCATTGATCTTCTTGCACTTATTGAGAAGGCCAAAGATGTGATTACAAACATGATATCTGAAACTTGGCCTGCAATTGGAGATCTTTATTAAATGGTTGTTGGATTTATGGGAATAGAGAGAGATGTACTGGCTGCTTAGCAGACCCTTAAGTTGATGCCGAAGAATGATGATCCCTATGTGCTGTTGTCTAATGTTTATGCTGAAGTTGCAAGACCGGAGGACGAAGAGAACATGAGGATGAAAATGGAAGAAAAGGAAGTTTAGAAGGCATGCAGACACAGTAAATGGCAAAATAAAAGTCAGGCCTGCAAAATGTTGGTAGATGAAAATGCAAAATCAAACTATTATAAGAAACTAAAGAATGAAGGCTTCCAATATTCTGGAGATGAAGGTACTTCAAGTCCCATCCTTTTCCCCTTCCTCAACCAACAAAGAACAAAACCAAAGGATGCTTGGGAGCTGTTGCTACAATTATGTAATTATGGGTTGCAGCAAATCAAGAATACTTCGTTTTGCGCATCTACTGCCACCACTGTGCTGCTTAAGAAGGCTAATTTTAAACAAAACATATCGGTGTTTAAACCTCGGTGTACCATTTGGAGATCAACCATTTTGCAAGCGTGTGATTTGCTGAAGCAAACATGTCAGAATTGGCTGTCTGCTGGATAGCTGAATAGCTTAATGCCATCAGACTGGGGGGAAATGAGGATGGATATGGAAGAACCGTGTAGAAGGTATGGGCTTTCAGATTCTTTAGGTTAAAATATAGGATGAGCCCTAAAACTTTCTTTCTGAAAGCCCCATTATACTACTAGCTGGACTCTAGGATGTAAATGAAGATGCCCAGAGGATGATAATATGTAACCAACCAGTGTTTTCTTAGACCCTCAAGGAGAGAAGATTCTTATCAAATAATGGAGATCAGCAGGAAATCGGGAATCTTTCTATGGTCAGAATTTGCATGTACAAGTTTGGATCCAGATTTTTATAACCTTTTTTTTCCTTTTTCCTTTTCTACAGAAGGGTTGTAGGTGCCGAGGTTTGGAAAGAAAGGATTTGTATGATGATCATCACTGTGAACATACTTCTGCTGGCACCAATGTTTGCTTTGCATGTAGAACGTAGGAATTCCACCATATTGGTTAATCTTATGAATCTTTTGCCAACTGAGATCTGTAACTTTTTCTTTTTCGTTTTCCAAAATCAGCCTCTAGAATCAAAACAAGGCCAAATGTACTTCTCAGTGGCTAATGAAGCGCTGAAAAGCATGAAGTTATTCATATTTCATGTATGAGCTTGTAGTGGAGGATCTAATGTCAGAGCATTGATAACAATCAATATAATACAAAAGCAACCAATCTGAAGGTTCATCTTTTTCATGATTCATGAGATGCCAACATTTTTTTTTCTTTTCAAATCTTTCTTCTGAGCTATACAGCTACAAAAATAGTCTTCCTAATGACATTTAAAACCAACAAGCACTATTATTTTAGTTCAAATCCAATACATTGGAATATCTATTGATTGGTCAATTCAGATTGAAACACAGTTACATACATAATTAAAATATACATACCAAGCCATTCACCTAATTTTCAGACTGAAGCAGAAATAACCACTGGACTGAACAGGTTCTGGGTCTAGAAGGAATGTTTTCCTTTCATTCACATGACAAGGAATGCCCGACAGACCTAATTCTTCTCTCAAATCACAGAATTGTCTCATTATTGTCCGCATAATACCAGAGTTCTGATCTTCGATGCTATAATATGGACCAAATTACAAGAAGATTAGATGTCAATCTGCCACAATCAATTCACAAGCACAAGAAATCAACCAGCACAGAAGATTGCACCCCAATGTATCTGAACTATATACAGATGGCAGTACAAACTACTGTCAGTCAAGCAAATATCAAGCCATAGCATAATCTGGCCCACATAACCTTCTATTTCATCTTTCTAAAAATAATCACTGGATATTGTTAAAAATAATACTGAAGCATCTTCAAAGACAGATTCAGTTTACACAGTTTGTTAGCAGTTGGATTTTAAAAGTGATGATCAGAAACCCCATCCTAGCCTTGAATATCAAAGACTGGCTTGCCATTCCACTGTACATGAAAAGAATTCTCCCATGCGTCAAATGCATTATTTATGAAGAGAATTTCTGATTTTGTCAAGGTAATTATTTTTAATGTCCATCAGAATATTGCACCACCCCATACATCTAAACATTGAAATGCTGAAGGGGATTAGAAGCCTATGATAATTGCTGATAAATTATTCAAGATCAGTTTAGGTTTGTACAACTTAATTTGAACCTTTCATGCTCTAGGTCCAAGACAACCAGTTGGCTGGCAGAGTACTTCGTTGAACATCGATGATAGTTACCAAATATGGCTGCCATTATTATGTAATCACAAATAATCACAACCAAAAGAGATTCAGAGGCTTCAGCAAGATGATGGTTCCAAACTGATGTCCTCCAAATCAACTGAAACTTCCGGGCAACTCAACTTGAACCCTACCAGGAGAGCTTCCCATGACCTAGCATCGGGAATTATGGACCGGCTAGTCATTTCTTTGTGCACTTGCATTGCTTCATACAGCAGGTCTTTCTCACATAAGCCACATACCAAAGCATTAAAAGTTGAAGGCCCTGGTGCAAGCCCCTTGCATATCATCTCTGTTGCCAACTGATATGCTTCAGCCACTCCACCTTCATCAAGCAATCCTTCAATTAAAATTGTATGAGTATCTGAGTCCCACTGGTAGCCCTTCTTGAGAATTTCACTCATCAAGTCTCTTGCTTTCCCCATCTTTCCAGCTTTAATGTGTCCAGCCATGAGTGTGTTGAAGGTCTCCAGATCAGGTTTGCATCCTGCTCTTTCCATGCAACTGACCATTTTACAAGCTTGTTCAAGATTGACCTGCTTACAAAGGCCCTTTATATACGTGTTGTAAGTAAAAGCATCAGGGACAAGACCCATCAAAAGCATTTCATCAAACAATTCATCTGCCATGTGAAAATTATTTCCTGAGATAAATCCATCTAGAATACTATTATAGCTGACAATATCTGGCCTTTTGCCCTCTGACTTGATCTGCCTGAAAACATAGTAAGCATCGTCTACTTTCCCTTCCCTAACAAGTACATCAATTACACACTTATATTCAATTGCGGTTGGCAAGAAACCAGCATTTCGCATTTCCTCCAAGAAGTCCATTACCTCCAAAGAACCTGCTTGTTTACAAAGCGAACAAAGCACCAATGAGTAAAAATTTCCATCTGGAGTGCACTCGTGAAGCGGCATCATGTTAAGAAGTTCAACTGCAGAGCGGACTTTTCCATTCCTGCAAAGAGCTCTGATTAGTATGCGAAAGGTGGAGACCTCGAGCCGAAGGTTCATCTCTGGAGTCTTCATCAGGACCTCTCCGACTAAAAGAAGGCCCTCCTTCTTCTTGCACAGAATAGAGAGCAAGGAGTTTAAAGAGATCACAGAAGGAGTGCATCGAAACTTTGGAATTCTAAAGAAGATGTCGACAGCATCCTGAAGCATGTCAACTCTGCCATACTCTCGCATGACATTGACAAAGATTCTCTCAGGAACATCAAATCTTTCAACTTTCTCAAGATGATCAAGAATCAGAGGTACATGCACTAAAAGACGTCTGTTGAATAGATATTTGATGATGAAGGAGTATGCAGAGGGGCTTGGATCGGAGTCATAGCTGCGAAAGCAATCAGTCAGAATGGAGATGAAATTGGTTGGGGTGTTCTTTTCTTCCGATACCTTCTTCTTCAGTGTTTCCATTGCTTGCAGCTCAGTGAAGGTTTGTTGCCACTTGCCTTTGTATGGGGAGAGAGGCCACTTCCAACTTTTCATACTGCTGCTGCTTACAAGACAACTAGGCATTGCCATCTTCCATTCCTAATATATTACAATATTGAAATCAGATTCTCAAAAGACTTATCTATTGTAACATAAAAAGACAATTATGGAAAATGAACTAAATGATCCAAATCCGCCACAGCATTTCTTTCATTATTAAATTCTCTTCCGAAATTTTTCATAGCAGAAAAAGAGAATTATTTGGAACATAATTGCGAATATGTATAGGCTACTGGGATTCAATGCAAGGCTGTTCTATTTCAGCTTAGTTGAAAAAAGGAAGATATAAAGAAAAAGTGCCACTAGATACTAAGGAAAAAGATAATTTAAATCAAAATCTCAGCGAGAGAAGCATTGACAAAACAAGGGGTTACACCTCCAGATTCTACACAAACCATGAAGAGGAATCGACACATTAGAACATAACGGAAATTAACGAAAGTGTACAGGGAACCACGCTTTAGGAAAGGAATTGTTGAGAACCAATCTAAACTCCCAGCGCAAAACCCTAAAATTCGTACCTTCGTAGTCTAGGAAAAGGACACACTCCGTCCGATTCCTCTTCCCAATCTCCGAACACGGCGTTGGGCGGCCCATAGAGGGCCTACGGCGGCCGCTACGGCGGCGTCGTGCGGCGGCGGCGTCGGAGGGCTGGGAGGTGGCGGCCGTGTGGGGGGAAAGCACGCAATAAAAACTCGAGACAGGCGTCTACAGTCCATCGTACTCGCACAGCCTCGTCGAGTGCCACGTCATTGCCTTCGCCAATCTCAAAGCATGCTTGATCGGCGAAGCTAGGGGCCAAAATGAAGTCCCATCAACGGGATCCTATCCGACCCATCATGAAAAAATATATTTTTTAAATTACATAAAAAAATTTATCAAAATTAAAATTTATAATTTATTTTTTGAATTAAAATTTTTATCGATCCAAAATTCAAATTTTTTGATTAAAAAAAAAATAATAAAAAAAAAATCTATATAGCTATCTTTTCTGGACATGATCATTAAAGATCTTCATTTTTTTAAAAAATATTTGATACAGAACGACGCCAAAAATAATCCAATCTCACTCCCCATGCGATCACCATATCGAATCAGTACATCACCCCACACCCTTCAAGCATTAAAATGATCGGATATCATCCTTAAACTCTCTCATTCGTGCATCAGATGAAATCCTCGTTTAATCGACTCTAGCCGTCGCCCAAACCCAAAACTCGAGTTTCACTGGGACTAGAAAAAGAAGACCAGCGGATCGAGTTTATCATCGAGTCACAGTTCGAGTCATTTTCGTCGGACCGAAATTTTTCTCGGTCCACTTCCGTGTCACTAGAATGTGTACCCTAAATCTATAAAAGCCCAAGCTTAAACCCTCCCTACCCTTCACGCTCGTCGCTTCCCCATACTCCTCTTCCTCTCTCTACGACGCTAAGGTTGAATCTTTCTTCGATTGCTGTAAGTTTTAGTGTTTTCTTATTGATGATCTCCTTTTTCTTTCTTCTAATACTATCTTACAAAGATGATATTCGTTGAATGATGGATCGAATAATTTTTTTTTCTTTTCCCAATCGTACGTAAATAACTTTGGAATAAACAGATTTTTAGATTTTGAATATTGAAAAAATTTCATCCTTTTTTTAGAACTCTCGTTAATTTATTTTTGTTTTGGTATTCATCTAGCTTTTCTTGGGAGAAAATACAATGAAGAACGAATCAAGTAACGCTCCAAACGTCCCTGTTCGAAAGGTTTGCTTTATTTAATCTTAAACATTTTCATCCTTTTTTTTTCATATTTTTGTTAAAGGATTAGATTTTATCTCTCTTTCTTTGCATGCTTCCACGTTGTGCAAATGAAATTTGTGTCAAAAATACCACCTCGCAAGCCATCAAATCCTGCCGTAGTCAAAACATCTCTAGCTATCGCAATGCAATTTTTGATGTTGTTTCTAATTTTGGCCCCTCCTTTTCTTTTGATTGAACTTATATATAAACTGCATGTAGGGAACCACCTGAGACCAAGGATGAAGTTATTGATAAGGAGCTTTTGGCGAAGCTTAATCGTGCAAAGATACTTTTAGTTTTGTCATTGTCTTTGTGTAATGGTTTATGAGCACTGGATTATTTTATGGTGGGCTTCCTTAACTAGAGCTATTAATCAGCAGGCTAATGATACTTTTGGGAGGAAAACACCTAAGAACGAGAGGAAAGGTAGAGACCAATCGTTCACACTATGTTATTACAAATCAGTCAATTATGTCCTTGCATAAGATTATGTCATATATCATATTGCTTGTCTTATTATCATTCTTGTCAGTAACGTTTTATGTGTAAAAGCAAGTCTGTGGGTATAGATTTTTTTTTTCCACCCTGATTTTGTTGCCTAAAAGGTAGACATGTGTCTGGAATCCATACAAAAATCATCGATAGAAGATCTATTTTGATTCCTCTGTGAAAAGATATTTAGTTTTTTAGCATAGAAATTGTCGTTAAAGGATTAACCTAGTTGATGCTATGGTGCAAGCAAGGATGGTAATTTTCAAATTGATATTAGATTTCTTTGACAAATATTATACTTATTAATAATTTTCATAGTTTTTCCCCAATACATATATTGTAATTTTAAACTCAAAATGTATGTCATCTTTTGAGGATATCCAAGCATTTATGAAACTTAAAATACTCAAACTGTGAGTGTTCCTCATTTCTTGTATCTCAATATTTGCATCGGTCATCCAAAAAAGTAGTTTCTCTATGAGGAAGAAGAAGGAGCACATGCACAATGACATTAATATTATAGGGTTCCAATCTTGAATACAGTGCATCTACTTGTTTAACATTGAGAAGACATCTTCAAAATTAAAGATAAGTTCTTTCCCTCATATTTGCCACATTCTAATGAAGGCTATTTCATGATTACATTCTAACTTTTGTGAGTTTAGTTTTTTAAAGAACTGATATCATGGAAGAACTCTCCAAAAGTCTTTGGAGTTGTGATTCTCTGCATTAACCAGATTCTTGTGCCCTTCTCCCATTTTTCTTGGTTAGTGGTCTTGGATTCTTCCCCTTTCTTGTACAATATATGCATTATGTTCAGGTTGGGATTGGGGGTTGGTGAATGGAGGGAAAGTGTGGTGAAATGCAAGTTACTTGCTATGGTAATTATGATGGTTATTGTCTTGGTTTTTGGATATATGAGATATCTTTTAGAAGAAAGGCACACTATTGGATTTGGGTTGAATTGTGATGGTAAAAGACTACTTGAAATGAAAGGAAAAATTGAATAAGTTAGTTGGGCTATCAAGAGGATATGTCAGAAGATAGAAAGCTAATTATGGAATGGTCGAATTGTTTATATTTGTATGATTGTGGTTACGAAACCTTATCACATTGCTTTCTGAGTAGATGACTGCTGTATTGATGGAAGAAAGTGGGAATATGAGTGTTTTGGATGTTGTAGGGGCAGTAAAGGTGGTGGCATTTGGGACCGATAATAAGTTTCTTTAGCTTAATGATTCTATGAGGTTTTCAAAGTGCTCTTATGTGATAAGCTTACACTAAGGTTTCAAGTGTCATGTACTGGTACCATGCTGTTCGGCACTGGCAAGCATCATACTAGTGCTTGACATGAACTAGAGCATGGGCACAATAAGGAAACATGCACTGAAATGGAGCTGTGTCCTTTGCTGATAAGGTACCGGCATCACTTATGTTGCTCTATGTCGACTGGCATGAATAACACTTTAGACTACATGCCAAATAATGTTAGGCCATAGTGTGAAGTTGGGAAGGAGTTGGGTCAAAGCTTGATGGGTGGAGATTAGGTGGCTAGTGAGTGAGTTTGCTGAACATCTACACCAAATAAATTTAGATATTTTCATATTTACAGAAGACTTCGAAAGTAGATTTTCACTCTTTTTTTTTTTTGGAGATGCAACTTGGACCAAATTTGAGCTTCATGGCTCCACTTGGCAATCTAACTCAGACAGTTTATTGAGTGATGCAAGAAGGTTAGAAAGTTCCCACCCACTAATATGCATGATATGGGTCTCTATTGATCCGTATCAGTTTATGCAGATATATGTCAACCACCAATGTGCACGACAAATCAGTTGGTTTTTGTGTACCTACCATGCTTGTACCTGACCAAGGTGGTATAGACCAATATGTATCAGCACCTAAATTTTTGTTTTTGGTGTCTTAAGTTTTGTCAATATTTTTAAGGAATTAAAATGAAATAGGATATTTTTTTAGAAAAATATGGAGTGTCTGCTCAGGGGCTATTCAAAGAGGATGTGAGACTCTTCTGAGGATCTATCTATTGTCAAATCTTTATTTTAATTTTCTTTTTAAGATATCATGGTCTTGAATTGGGAAAATAGATGGTTACTAAAGAATAGGAGTTGGCCAACATTAACATTGAATCAATATGCATCTTGCAAGCTAACTTCTTTAATGTTTTCAAGATATAGTGATGATTTATCTTCTTTTTCTGTAGATTTGCTTGGAATATTTAGATTATTTTTTTATCAAGATTTTGATATCTTTTTGGTAACATTTATATATCAGTTCTGCTGGTGACTGATTGGCATTTCATGTCATGGTCATGAGAAGGTGGAGTTTTTTTTTTTTTTTTTTGTAAATATTTTACAGCATTGCAATGCTTAGGATCTTGCAGAAAATCAACTCTGTATACTGCCATATTTTGTGGGATTTAGAAGGAATACTAGGATATACGTGCTGAGCAAAAATTTATGACTTTTCTTTTGACATTCCTTACAGAATGACTTGACATTCTTTCAACTACTCTATGTGGAAGCTATGTTGTTTGAGTCAAGTAGAGTTTGCACCCCTGCCCCCTCATCATCATCATCATCTTCTTCTTCTTCTCTTCCTCCTTGCCTTATTTGGTTAGATTATAAGGGACACTAGGAGATATGTGCTGAGAAAAATTTTTAGTTGTTCTAAGTGAAGGCTGTGCTGTTTGGGTCTGATTAGAGTATGCCCTGCACCAGTACTTTTTCTTCTTTTTCTTGCCTTATTTTGTTAGATTAGAAGGGATACTAGGAGATATGTGCTGAGCAAAAATGTGTGACTTTTCTTTTGACATTCCTTGCAAAATGACTTGACATTCTTTTAGTTGTTCTATTTGGAGGCTATGCATGGTCAAGTAGAATTTGCTAACCACACCGGTCCCCACCGCCCACCCCACCTCAAGTCTTGCATTTTTTTTCTAGGTAGGATGATAGCTTCAGTTTGTCATATTTCATCATGTTCTAACTGTTGTGGTTGGGCTTCGAGTAGTGGTAATGATGCCATTATCCTTTTGTTTGTTACATTAAATAACTCTCTTCAGTTCTGAAATGCTGATTTTTCTTTTTTCTTTTTGAAACCGGGGTACATCCAACTATTTTATGCTCTTTTTCTTCCTTTTGCCTAGACATGTTCTTTTGTTTACACATTAAATAAATTTCTCTTCTAGTTTGAGGGGGGAGTGGATGGACGAAATCCAACGTGATGTGATGATGGCCAGTTATGTTATACTAAACTGCTATGATGTAAGCAAATAACATTTTTAGTTTATGCACTGTTCAGTAGGTATTTAGAAATTTAGATTCTTCAAGATCTCAATCCTCTGTGGTCAGGTTATTTTATAACAGAACTATTGGCCTATATTTCTAGTGAGTTCACAGTATTGGAACTTCTGGTAGCCAAGATAGCAGTAAGTGCAGGGTTTTCTAAAATTTAACAACTGGTTTTCCTGCAACTAGACCCTCTATCAGTCTATCCTGCAAGTCTTAAAGAATAACCCCTGAAGGATCACATGTAGCAGCCAAAGGATTGACCAGGTGAAGTCATGGTGTAGAATTTAATCTGCCACCAGTTAAGGATTTGTAAGAGGACAAAGCTGAAAGGATAGAATCTGGATTCTTGCTTGTCTGTAAGCAATGCTAAAACCCTTGCTGGAGACTAGCAAGTTGCATAGAGTTGCCTTCGTGGCTGGTTATATTTTTCTGCAGAAGATAGATACATTAACTCTCCACAATGGTCATGTCAATTGTAAGTTAGTTGATTCCTTATATTTATCTCATCATTGCAAGTGCTTCATCAAAAATCGCATTTGGAAGTGGAAGTTCCTCACTAGCACGGTCATTTCTCAGAGGTCCTTTTTCTGGAAACCAATATCAGGGTCTCATTTTCAACTACCATCTTCTATTCTCATTCTCTTTCCAAACCTGGAACTTTGGGCAGCATAAACGGTCTGACCCTTTTTGATTTTTTTTTATTAACTATAATAGATGGTTTTGAAGCATCAGCCCCGAAGATAGAAAAAGAATATGCTGAACCTTGGGTGAGTGATCGGAGCACCATTTCCACTTCTCTTTCCTTGGTATCCCCTCTGACATTTTTCATCTCTCTGGTTCTGATTGCAAGATTACAGTCACTCGTATTATCCCGTTGCTCTTCCTCTCAGGAGGCCCTACTCCAGAAACCCAGGTAAAATTTGATTCAATGGTGCTTATATTAGAATGCTCTATCATTCTCACTTTAATGCCACCTATTTCATTTCAGAAATTCTTGATGAAGAGGAATTTGGAGAGGCTTCTGCAAGCTCAAGTCTAGATGAAGCTTAGATCAATCCAGCTGAGGAGCTTGGACTGCTGGTTTGTATTTCTGAACCTGATAGCATCTATTATATTTGTTGCTTGCACTTTTTCACACTAGAGCAATGGCAGAAAAAGAGCAAAAAACCACAAATGCTCTTTTTCTAAATGCCTTCAACTCTTCCAATGATGAAGCAGCCTGCTGCAGAAGCAGACACCAAAAATAATATTCGTAAAGTTGACCGTGTATTGAAGGGATACAAATTAGAAGAGCTTCCAGGAGGCTATATGGGAAAACTAATGGTGTACAAGAGTGAAAAAATTAAGATGAAGATAGGAGATGCACTGTTTGATGTGAGTTTGCAGGAGTCCATTATTTATCAAGCTTGTTTCTCTTTCACTCTGTTTTTCAACGGCATTCTGTAGGATTGAATCTTTATTTTTCTCAGGTTTCTCCTGGCATGAAATGTGTATTTGCCCAAGATGCTGTAGCGATTAACACTAAAGAGAAACACTGCTGCATCCTAGGTGAGATTAACCAGCATGCTGTGGTAACCCCAGATGTGGATGCTCTGTTAGATCAGATAAATGATGTGGGCTCATCATAGAGGTTTGTTTCAGTTTAAATAATTTCAATCAATATTTAATTAAATTTTAAAATAAACTAGACAATATTTGGGTATCAATGATGGCAAAAAAGCTTTGCAATAAGTGAATGTTCTATGATGGAGTACTGCTATGTAGCCCAAGTTTTTATAATGATGATGCTAGTGTTTCCAAAACAAACGCTGGTATAGAAAAGTTATATTTGTTTTCATTAAAACATTCTGAAGTTTAACATAGGGAAAAAGTAAAGACATTTTAAGAACCTTTCATGCTTGAGTTGAAACCAAGATCAAATATTGTATTGTCTAATGACCTCATTTGTTGAACGTCTGAGTTGCTAAATTACTTTTTTAGGTGAGATGGGTTCTTTTATCAAGCTAATTTTATAAAAATGCTTCACATTTTATGTTGGAGTTGTCAATTAGTGCCTCAAAAGATTGAGTAGCAAAGCAGCTTGCCTTTTCGTTCTTTTTCCTATTCTTCTTTTTTTTGCTTTTGATAGCCATTTTGCTGTCCTCTGAAATTTATTTAGAGTTTACTGACTTTAACTGAGAAAAATATAACGTGGTATTGATTTAGCTATTGTTATACTTGAATATGCCATGCTCCAGTTTAGCTTTTTTTGTAGGGAAGAATATTCAGTTATTATTTTAGCTTATTAGCGAGATGGCTATAATAGCAAATGTAAAACATGTTGTTCCTATGTTTCAGTTGAACAAAATCAATATCCATTGGTTGAATATCCTTTAAAACATACTTAAGAAAACTAACCATATCGACCGCTATTTCACAGGATGCAGTATTGTTATAATGAAGAATGATTAAATCTGAAAGGATATTCCTCTACAAATTCGAGGGCACATGAATATGGAAGAAAATAACTCGATGATAAAATGTTATATATACTGCATTGTTGGATGGATGTCTGGCCAGGACACCACCTCCCAAGATCCTTTCAGTACCACGCGATGCAGCAGGAAGAAAGAAGAAACAAAACAAAAGGAAAAACAATCAAAATACGTGGATCAGCCACAAAAGGGCTCGCCTCCACGGGGCATGCAAACTTCACTATGAAAAAGAAATTTTACAAGAGGAGACCTCACCCTCAACCCTTGTACACCCAATTCTCTCTCACATAAAGTTCCCCTCACAAAAGCTCTCTCTCTCTTGGAGACCCCCCTGAACCCCTGAAGAGCCTGGCGATCGCTGTCCAGGAGCCTCCTGCTCTTTCTCTCATAGCACGCCCACCTCTCTCTCTTCAATCGGACTCGTACGGACTTCGTACGGCGCAAAAAACCGAATCCACACCCTCTCTGTTTCATCACAGGGTTTTATAGACCTTAATCACGACTTAGATCGTGATTAGAACTCCTTAATCAATCCAAATCACGTCTCAGACCGTCTGATCAAGACCGGGAGCCTCCTGGGCCGTTGGATCGCGCTCCGGTCCACAGAATAGTGCCGTGGATCGCGAGAAACGCGTGGGAAACGCCCACGTGGTCCACAGGCCGCGCCGTGGACCACCCGGTCCACGGTGGACCGGGGCAAGGGGCCAGCAGGCCTGGGTCGCGCGTCCCGCGCGGGCCTGGGCCTGGGTCGCGCATCCCGCGCGGGCCTGGGTCGCGCGTCCCGCGCGGGCCTGGGTCCCACGTCCCGCGCGGGCCTGGGTCCCGCATCCCGCGCGGGCCTGGGACGCGCGCCGCCGCCTGCGGCCGCGCCGCTGCCGCCCGCCGTCGGTCGCCGGCGGTCCTCCGCCGCCTCGATTCTCGTGCCAACTTCAAAAGCTCGTATCTCCTCCATCCGAGCTCCGATTCAGGTGATCTTGGTCTCGTTGGACTCCATTTTTTGCCGCGAACCTCGCTGTGGGCTCAATATGGGCTGAATCTCGAGGCGTCAAATCCTAACAATCTCCACCTCGACTCGATATTCGGCCTCCTCCAAACTCCGAGAGCTTCTGGATCTCCTCGCCCCCATGCCCTGGGGCAATCGCCTGCCCATCATAGATGGGCAAACATGGGAGTCGAGCCAGGCTGCTCGATCCCATCTCCGTCGTATGCTGTGCTCCTCCTGACCTGAGACCTGCTCGGGGCATCATCCTGCGACAATAGGAATCTCACCTTGCGACGTCGCCTCTCGTCCTCCCGAGTCTCCTGTCTCGTGCCCGATCCGCCTCCTGGAGCTCCACCTCGCTCTGGGCTCCACCTGGCTCCCGATGCTCCACCTCGCACTGGGCTCCCTGTCAGGTAATAATGTCCTCTGCTCCCCTTCTTCCCCTCCAGCACAATCCTATCGCCGCGTAGCACCCTCAGGATTCCTCCACCAGCTACCATCCTGTAGCCTCTCGAATCCAATCTGCTAAGTGAGATAAGATTCTGCCTGAAATTGGGTATGTATCGGACCTCCCCCAATCTCTTCACTGCACCGTCATGTATCCTCCAGCTGACCGTCCCAATGCCTCTGATCGCACAGCTCGATCCATCCGGCAGATATACAGTGCCCTCACTGTTCTCCAGGGAGTCAAACTGCTCCTCTCTGCAACACACATGATAGGGGCATGCAGAATCTAATATCCACTGCTGGGAAGAAGTAGATACCTCGTCAGATATCTCCAGGACATCTCCATCTGAATCGCTGCCGGCCGTCGCTACAGCAGCCACCGTCCGATTTTTCAGTTGAGGACAATCTCTGGCTAGATGCCCCAACTCCTCACACCGGTAACACCTGGTTTTGCTCAAGTCCCTCCTGGACTTAGACCGCCCTCGTTGCGATCTCCTGTCGCTCCGTCTACCGCCTCCTGTACCTCCAGAAGCCACCAAAGCTGAGCTATCGCCACCTGAGCTCGAAGCTGGGTTCTCCCTCCTGAGAACCTCGTTCTGGAGTATCGCCGCGGTGACCTCGTCCATCTTGATAGTGCTCTTCCCCACTAGAAGAGCAGTCACCAAGGACTCGTACGAAGAAGGAAGCGACGCCAGCAAAACCAGCGCCCTGGTCTTCTCCTCAACGTTCTCACCAACGCTGAGAAGGTCGGTGAAGATCTTCTGGAAGTAGCTCAAATGCTCCTGCACGCTCTGTCCCTCAGTCATCCGCAGTTGGTAAAACTGCCTCCAGAGAAAAAGAGTGTTGGTGAGAGACTTCACCATGTACAACTCCTCGAGCTTCGACCACAGCACCGTCGGGGAAGTCTCGCTCAGCACATGGATCACCACCTCATTCGCCAGGTACATGCGGATGGTACTCACCGCCTACATCTGTAGCCGTTTCCAATCCCGCACCTCCATGGTGGTCGGCTTCTCATCGCACAAGAGAGCATCGATCAACCCCTGTTGGATGAGCACATCTTTCACCCTTGCCTGCCACAAGGAGAAATTGCTCTTACCATCGAACTTGTTGATCTCCATCTTGATTGTTCCTGTTTTCTCCATCTTCAGTCTTGCTCACCACCACTGCAATCTGCGTCTTTGTACCGCTTTGCTCTGATACCACTTGTTGGGTGGATGTCTGGCCAGGACACCACCTCCCAAGATCCTTTCAGTACCATGCGATGCAGCAGGAAGAAAGAAGAAACAAAACAAAAGGAAAAACAATCAAAATACGTGGATCAGCCACAAAAGGGCTCGCCTCCACGGGGCATGCAAACTTCACTATGAAAAAAAAATTTTACAAGAGGAGACCTCACCCTCAACCCTTGTACACCCAATTCTCTCTCACATAAAGTTCCCCTCACAAAAGCTCTCTCTCTCTTGGAGACCCCCCTGAACCCCTGAAGAGCCTGGCGACCGCTGTCCAGGAGCCTCCTGCTCCTTCTCTCATAGCACGCCCGCCTCTCTCTCTTCAATCGGACTCGTACGGACTTCGTACGGCACAAAAAACCGAATCCACACCCTCTCTGTTTCATCACAGGGTTTTATAGATCTTAATCACGACTTAGATCGTAATTAGAACTCCTTAATCAACCCAAATCACGTCCCAGACCGTCCGATCAAGATCGGGAGCCTCCTGGGCCGTTGGATCGCGCTCCGGTCCACAGAATAGTGCCGTGGACCGTGAGAAATGCGTGGGAAACGCCCACGCGATCCACAGGCCGCGCCGTGGACCACCCGGTCCACGGTGGACCGGGGCAAGGGGCCAGCAGGCCTGGGTCGCGCGTCCCGTGCGGGCCTGGGCCTGGGTCGCGCATCCCGCGCGGGCCTGGGTCCCGCATCCCGCGCGGGCCTGGGACGCGCGTCCCGCGCGCCGCCACCTGCGGCCGCGCCGCTGCCGTCCGCCGCCGATCGCCGGCGGTCCTCCGCCGCCTCGATTCTCGTGCCAACTTTAAAAGCTCGTATCTCCTCCATCCGAGCTCCGATTCAGGTGATCTTGGTCTCATTGGACTCCGTTTTTCGCCGCGAACCTCGCTGTGGGTTCAATGTGGGCTGAATCTCGAGGCGTCAAATCCTAACATGCATTGACACCAAAAGATCAATGAGAATTAGATACAATCTGTGTTGCTATATTTCGTGAATTGTATCTCCATGTGAACTGAGATTGCTGAGATATGTCACCTAAAATTTGGCTAATTTTAGAAGAAAATGTATCTATTGTTGGAGTTGACACTGCATCCATCCTTGAATAATTATTGTATGTATGGGCAAGCAATGAGATTCAAGAAGATTTATAGTATAGTTTCTTATTTGATTGATGGATGCTCGCAAAGGGTCATGCATTTCGAGGAAAAGTTGAGCCTAGTCTGTTCCCCTCTCATTGAGATAATGAAGGGACAAGTATCAGTCTACGCTGCTAAGAAAAGTTAGGAGACTCAGAATACAAAGAGAGAGTGAAAAGAAAGACGATGACTCCACCAAGATTCTCATAATTTGATTGTATATTTTCCAGTGGTCATCTTCATCAATTAATGAGCCATATTAATCGCATCTCAACCCCAGAGCCAAGCCAACCTCTTCAAATACAACAACGAGCCCCACAACCCCATCAAATAGGATTTATGGTGACTTCTTTTGGTATACAAAAAAAAAAAAAAAAAAAGTTTGCGGTACCAAAATACGTTGCATATGTCCATCTAATATGGCCCCGTGAGTTCCTCTCATTCCACCATTTGCCATGCACGAGAAACAGAGCTGTGGCACGTGTTGTACACAGCGTCTAAACCGGTTTTTTTTCAGGCATGTTGTTTTGCGGTTGGAAGGAGTTTGCCATCTTTTCCTCTCTTTCCTCCTTTTTCCGGCCTTCAATCCGCCGTTCGAAGTTTAACGCGCTAAGGTTAGAATCATGGCCGTCTACCAGCCTCCCGCACCGAGCTACGCACAGTTAAACAGCCCCGTGGTGGTGGTGAGCCCGCAGTTCTGCGTGCAGTACCCCGTGGATTTCACGGTGGTAGAGAAGGCCCTCCACATAACGGATGGCAACTTCGCCATAACGGACGTGAACGGCGACGTGGCGTTCAAGGTGAAGGGCAAAATGCTTAGCCTCCGGGACCGGCGAATCCTCCTCGACAACGCCGGCAATCCCATTCTTTCCATGCAACAAAAGGTCAGGTTGCTTTTCTTTTCTTTTCTTTTCCTTTTTTTCAAATAGTAGTAATGCAGACATGCATTTTCGTATATGCATATCGTCTAATTTCTCACATTTTGCAAGAAGATAATAGATAAAGAATTTTTTTTGGATTAAGAAGTTCAAGATAATCTTTTTGACTTGTTGTCATTTTTCCTTTGTTTTCAGAAGAATGTCTAAATTAGAATATTGGTAAAAAATTAGCGGGCAGAATTTTGAGCATCTCAAACAGTTATCTAGGGATCGCAAAAATAATATCTCAAATAACATTGGCATCGTAATTAGTAATATAAGAAGCAATCCAATCAGCTGCACTATTCTCATTGAAGTATTTCAGAGGTTAACAATATTGAAGTAACTTTTCATAAATCTACAAGAAGAGGATAAGTCATGTCCGCATAGCCAACCAGATTGTTTATCTAATGAATGAGAGGTCTGAAGTCACCATGATCCAATTTGCCTCTAAGATAATGAGGGCATCAACAATACCATCTCACTGTCTCATGCACCTCTCAATCCAAATAGAGGAATTGTGGTTTCATAAAAGTTGAACACCTCTGGCTGCCACCAAAATTGTAACTGAAATTGCAAATAATGAAAACCAGTCCACTATTTGCTCCACCATGCATCCAGCATACTTCTTGATCTAGAAAAAATTTAGGAGTGGGGAGTCCTAGGTAAGCTAGGTCATAATGGGCATCATCTTTTATTAAGCACCTTATTTTAACTTATAATTGGTATTAAAACCTTGGTGGGGGCAACCCGAAGGTTTTTCTTAAAAATTCTTTGAATTGATCTTTTCCATGTAAATAATAAAGGCCTTATAAAGCAATCTCAAGACATCTAGCTGTTGCGGCCAATCCCCCATCGTCCGATCGTCAGCGTCGTGCACCTGCAAAAAAAATCCTCACAGATCGGAGATGCCTCCGGCGGGGACCCTCCGACGGTCAAGTCAAAGAGGAGACTAGGCAACAGCGAAAAATCAGGGGCTCAGCGAGAGAGAGAAAGAGCTCAAGAGCTTTTTAGGCGCTTCTCCCAACTTGGGACTTAGAACTCTCTAATACTGTTGCCTTATCCCGTTTTTATAGTGGAATACGGTATGGTCCCATCATTAATGGTGCAGACAACTGAAGAGTTGTCAAATCGTCGTGGGCCGTCAAATCATTGAGATCAATCTATGTCCTTGGCAGGACAATACCTCAGGGCGGCCATGCCGCATGTCCTTGACAGGACAACTGTCCATAGCGGTCGTACGGCATCTGGGTGGGCTGGCCGATTATATGTCGGTATCCAACTGTGACAACTGCCCGGAGACACCGTTGGCTGGTCTGGTGCCTAGTGAAAGTCGGACGTCGGCTGCCACCCCCGACAGTGAGTCGGTGATTTGGTCTCGGCCACTTGGTCGGTCGAAAACGGTATGGGCCTGTTCGACCGACACACCTTCACAGGACACTGTCGGTAGCCATTGTCGGCATCCATCATCGGAGTCGTCGGTCGGCAAAGTCGGGCGTCGATCGAACAGGTCCAAGGGTAAGTCAGCGGAGAGGGGTCAGTCGGTATATCCCAACAGTTGCCCCCCCACTCCTGAGTCGGATGTCGTGTTGGCCAGTGTTTCCACGTGGACGACAGTTTCGGACGAAAGGAATGGTTATCCATCACGTCATGCTCTGACTCTGACGACTGTACCAGCAAACGATCCGGTGTCAGGTGTCCCATTGGGAACGTGAACGGCCGTCTCCTTGGGAACATGAACCGCCATCTCCTTGGGAACATGAATCGCCGTCTCCTTGGGAATATGAACCGCCGTCTCCATGGGGAACATGAACTGCCGTCGGTTAGCGAATTTCGAGATGCGATTTTTTCCACCACGTGTCAGTGTGCTATTAGGCTGGGATTGTTCACGCGGATGGAGGCGACGTGGCTTGATCTGGAGGCAAGTGCGTCGAACCATCGGATCGAGGAAGGGCCCAGGCGCTGCCACGTGTCGACATCTGGGAAACCCTCATTCGACGCACTTTCATCTCGACCGTCAAAGGGCCCTATATATATGCGGCCACTTGCATCCAAAACTTCACTTTCTGCTGCAAATCTTTTCCTGGCGCTGAGGCTCTGTCGAGTTGTCCTTCAGTTCTAGGTAGTTGTCTTCGTGCTCTCCCCCTGAAAGCTCTTCTTAAAGTTTTGCCTATCCTTATCTTCTTGTGCCTTTTCTCCTCTATCATTTTCTTTTTGTTCTCCTTTCTGGGACTAGCGTTATGGCTAGAACTTCTCCTCGAGAGAGTCAGTCGGGTTCTCCGACTGACAACTCCAGGTCGACCCCGAAGGTGGAGGTTTCTTCACTTTCGGGGGCAAATGTCGAACGGCTCAGGGAGCAGTACAGTATCTCAGAGCAGTTCGAGCTCTTCGCCCTTGGGGCTGAGGGTCGGGTTAACAACCCGCCTCCGGGCTAAGTGGCCTTCTATGTTAAGCACCTTCGGGCAGGTATTCGTTTTTCGATTCCGGAGTTCGTCCGGAACATCTTGGATTACTATGGGCTTTGTCTGACGCAACTGGCACCGAACTCAGTCCGGCTGATAATCAGCTTCGCCTTGCTGTGTCGGCTTTTGCCGACCTATCATCATATTTTTTTCTTCCGGATGTTCTTCGTCCTCCGACCCCACCCAAAAGCCCGAGGGTGGTGGTTCTTTAGTCCCCGGAAGGGTCTTTCGTTCATCACCGGTCTTCCATTATCGATCCATGGATGGAAGAATCAATTTTTCTTTGCTTCCTCTTCGCTACCTTGGGGGTTCCCTTTCCGCTGGGGCGACCCTCGGACTCAGCCAAATGAAAACAGTCGATGGAGGCTGGAGACCAAGAGGATTTTCACCGACTGAAGGATGTGTCGGTACCGAAGTAGAGGGAGCTCGTCATCGAGCAAGCTCTGTACGACGTCAGCCTGAGTTCGGTTCTTCGTTTAGATACTATTTGGTCGGTCGGTCATTTTTGTCTTCTTTATCCGTCTTTGGACTTGTACTGATCCTTTGTTGAAATTGCAGGCATGCCGCTGAGGGTGAGGTTGACAGATGTCGATATTCGGCAATATGCGGTGAGAAAGAGGCTGGCGCCCGGGGTCGGACCTTCGCTGCCTCCCAAGAGGCCTCAGATAGCATCCTCGATCGACATCGCGACGGCGGCAGCACAGTCCGACACCGAACGAGCGTCGGGCTATGAGCCGGTCATAGCCCTGTCGGTGCCGGTGATGCCACCCGAAGCATCGTCCGAGGAAGGGGCGGCTGAGGGGGCGGTCGAAGGAGTGTCGGCTCCCCCACCCACAGAAGAGGTTCGGGCCGAAGCACGTGAGCTCAAACGACCTGCGGCGGCGGCCGTCGCGACCTCGGGAGGGACCCAGTCGAGCTCGAGCTTCCCATCTCTTTCTGACTTTCGGGCCTGGGCAACTGAACGAGGGAAGGCTCTGATGGCGCCGGGTGACGACACCAGGTCGGCGGGCCACACCGCGTCGTCCGACATTCAGCTACCCGAAGGAGCGTCGTCCCTGGCCAACCATAATTTGGCCAGGATGTTGTGTTAGGCGACCATCCTCCCGACCGACTGGGAGATCATGAAGAGTCAGCAGGTGACCGACATGCTTTCTTCCTTTTACCCGACTATGATCCAGATGAGCTCCTCTTCTTCCTCTTTCATCTTCATTATTGTTTTCTATCAGTTCAGTTTTCTGACAACCCGCCTGTTACTTGCAGCTGATCTACAATATGTCCGAGCTGGAGGCCGGGTATCGGAGGTTTGGTGATCTCCGGGCGGCCTAGAAGAATAGGGCCGAGACCGCCGAAGCTGAGAAGGCGACGTTGGTCGATCAGCTGAAGTTGTCGGTTGACCGTGAGGCTAGGCTCGAGGAGGAGTTCTCCCGACTTACCAACGACCTAGCCGCCTCGGAGGCCGAGCTTCAGTTGGCTCGCGAGCAAGTTCGGTGCAAGACCCGCTCCATTCACCGACTGCAGCGTGAGCAGGACGGCTGCATCAGGGAGCTCGAGGCCGAGCGCGAACAGCTTCGCGTTAGCCTGGAGAACCTTTCTAAGGCCGAGGAGAACTTGTCCTCTGCCCAAGCTGACACCGACATAGCGAAGGCGGAGGCGGAGTCGGCCAAAGAGGCGCTGAGTCGGGCGGTGG
The DNA here is from genome assembly GCF_000442705.2 of Elaeis guineensis. NCBI lineage: Eukaryota > Viridiplantae > Streptophyta > Magnoliopsida > Arecales > Arecaceae > Elaeis > Elaeis guineensis. The sequence continues at coordinate 125,237,075 of NC_025997.2, read as the reverse complement.
AGGACTTCCGTGGCTCGGACGAGTACTGGGAGGAGCTCCTAGAGAGCGGCTTCGCCTCCTATCGGGTGGGCCATGAGGACGCCCGAGATGCGATTCGGAGTCTGCACCCGGAGCTCGACTTGAGCGGCATCGTCCCTCCAGGGGCGGAGGATCAAGCTGCAGAGGAGGCTGAACCTCTGCCGACGGGATAAGTTGCCGAAGGTGAGGCGGCTCCAACCCCCGGTCCCTCCCCGACCCGAGCGGGCATGTCGGTTGCTCCCGAACTCTATCTGGTGCAAGAAGTCGACTCCGACGAATACTCGGAGTGTGTGCTCCATTATCTTTGTATTTTTTGTTTCTGTTTTGTCTTTAATGTTTGTAATCGGGCTTCATCCCAATTTTGTAGTCGGGCTTTGATCCAATTTTATAAGTTATTTCAACTTAACAAAATCAAAGACTTTTCACACTTTCTCGCGTGCGGTTCAAAGTGTTTAATTTGCCGAGCCATCCTCGAGTGTATAGGTCGTAGCTCCGACACACGTCGTTAGGATGTTCGATAGGATGTAGCATAGCCGATCAAAGTGGTTAGTGGCGTGCGCCGTGCCAAAGGCAGTGCGAGCCTCGATCGCAGGCTGGCATCCCGATGGTCGAGTGCCGCACCGATTGTAGGTCGAGCGTCCGCCGCCTGGATTTTGGTCAGGTGTGTCCGTTAGGCCGAGCATCGACCAACCACCGAACGTAGCTCGTCGACACGATCATTCCGTAGAGTCTGGTAGTCGAGTGGTGTCCGACGTATTCAGATAGGATAACGATGATAAGTCGAATATCCATTGTCCGGCCCCTGATTGGGCGTGCACGTTGGGGCATATGATAAACGGTGGCAAGCCGAATATCCTTCGATGGGTCGTGACCAAGTCGGTTCGTCGCAAGTCGAATATTCGTTGTCCAGACCTTGGTCGGACGGGTACGTCATGGCGTATGATAAACGGTGATAAGCCGAATATCCTTCGATCGGTTGTAATCGAGTCGGCATGTCGCGAGCGCGACTGTGGTCGTTCTGACATTTTGCCTTTCTTAGTCGAAGCTAAGCGGGCAAGTTAGCCAGCTGCATTAGTCGAAGCCTTTAGCCTTTAGAGGCGAAGGCCGTTGGTTTGGCGATCGAGTCGTAGATTCGGTGTGGAGTCGTACATTCAGTGATCGAATCGTAGATTCGGGGATCAAGCCATAGATTCGGCGATCGAGTCATAGATTCGGCGATCAAGCCGTAGATTCGACGATCGAGTTGTAGATTCGACATAGAGCCGTAGATTCGGTGAGACGTTGGGCCCAAGTCGGGACGTCGAGGCTCGCACTTCTGGCAAGAGCCGACCTTCGGCAGAGAGCCAAACTTTATAGATTCTGGAGTTTTGAAATTGTATTGTATTCCGAGCAAGAATGGCATACAGAGTTCATTGATAATACAACTTCAGGTTGTCAGCATTCCAAGTCTGGAGAATGGCCGTCCCTTCCAAGGTTTCAAGTCGGTAGGCGCCCGGCCTGCAGGAGTCTGCAATCTTATAGGGTCCTTCCCAGTTTGGGGACAGTTTCTCTTGATCCTGAGGCTTCGAGACTTTTGCCTTCCTCAAAACCAGGTCTCCGGGTCTGAAAGACTTTGGCCTAACTTTAGCGTTGTAGTATCGAACCACTCTTTATCGGTAGGAAGCCATGCGGAGTTGAGCCTCGCATCGAAGCTCGAGCAGGAGGTCCAAGTCGGCCCTCCGACACTCGGAGTTGCCCGGTTCACAGTATTGCTCAGCCCTAGTCGATGGTAGCCCGATCTCCAGTGGGATCATCGCTTCCGTCCCATAGGCCAGGCTGAAAGGAGATTCTACGGTCGGGATCCGGGGTGTCGTTCGGTATGCCCACAGGATCGAGTGCAACTCTTCGACCCAGAGGCCTTTGGCTTCGTTCAGTCGGGTCTTCAACCCATGCAGAATGGTTCTGTTGGTCACTTCGACTTCTCCGTTGGACTGTGGATGGCCGACCGAGGTCAGCTCGTGCGTGATATGAAATCTCGCACAAAATTCTCTGAAATCATTGTTGTCGAACTGTCGTCCGTTGTCGGTGATGATGGTGTACGGCAGTCCGAACCTAAAGATGATGGATTTCTGGACGAAGTCTTCCATCTTGCGCTCGATGATCTGCGCCAGGGGTTCGGCCTCCACCTATTTGGTGAAATAGTCGATGGCGACAACTATAAATTTTTTCTGGCCAGACGTCGGAAGGAAAATGCCGAGTATGTTGATCCTCCATTGGGCGAAGGGCCATGGGGCGACAATGGCAGTCAGTTGGTTGGCGGGTCGGTGTTGTAAGTTAGCGTACTTCTGACATGGCTCCACCTCCATACCAAGTCAGCCGCATCTTTCTTCATGGTGGGCCAGTAGTAACCTTGCCGTAGGATTTTGTAGGCCAAGGATTTGCCCCCCAGGTGACTCCCGCAGATCCCTTCATGCACCTCCCTGAGTGCATAGTCCGCATCCGTCGGTCTCAGGCATCGTAGCAAGGGAAGGGAGAACGACCTTTTGTAGAGTCGTCCGTCCATCATTACATATTGGGAGGCCGTCCACCGAACTCGTCTGGCTTCCGCAGGGTTTTTGGGGCTGGTACCGTCGGTTAGATACTGAATGATCGGATCCATCCAACTTGGCTCGATCGTCAGTTGTAGTACCTCCTCAGCCCTGTCGATGCTCGGTTGCTCGAGACTCTCCACAAGTGTCTGGCCCAAAGCGCCGTAGGCAGATGTTGCAAGCCTGGAGAGTGCGTTGGCCTGAGCATTCTCCGACCTGAAAATGTGGGAGATCTCAAAATACCTAAGGTGTGCCACGAGATCCCTCACCTTCTGAAAATATTTCATCATGGTTGGGTCCCGCGCTTCGAATTCGCCTTTGACTTGCCCCACAATCAGCTGGAAGTCGGAGAAGATTCTGAGGCTGTTGATCTCGAGCTCCTTCACCACTCTCAAGCCGGCGATGAGCGCTTCATACTCAGCTTGATTATTGGAAGCTTTGAAGTTGAATCGGAGGGCGTACTCGATAACTACTCCCTCCGAGTTGGTGAGCAGGAATCCGATCCCGCTCCCTTGGGCGTTGGAAGCTCCATCTATGTGTAACACCCAGGTTGACCCGAGGTCAAATTTAAAGGTTGCAGCTTCTTTGGAGCTCCCATCTCCCGACATTTGGTTGGCTGTCGGGCATTCCACAATAAAGTCGGTCAGGACCTGAGCTTTCAAAGCAAGTCGCGGTCGGTATTGGATGTCAAACTCGCTTAGCCTCACCGCCCACTTCGTCAGTCGTCCTGATGTGTCAGGGCGATGGAGGATCGCCCTCAGGGGTTGGTCGGTGAGAACCACGATGGCGTGTGCCTGAAAATATGGACGGAGTCGCTGCGCGGATACGACCAAGGCAAATATCATCTTCTCCATCCTTGAGTATCGAGTTTCGGTCCCGTGGAGTACTTTGCTGGTATAGTATATGGGCTGGTGGGTTTGGCTCTCGTTCTCCCGAACGAGTACCGAACTAACTGCCTCTAGGACGGTAGCCAGATAAAGGTACAATATTTCTTCGGCCTCCGGCTTCACAAGTAGGGGCGGAGAAGTCAAGTACTTCTTCAGATCTTCGAAGGTTTATCGGCACTCATCCGGTCATGAGAAATCCTTCGTCTGCCTCAGGATTTTGAAGAACGGGAGGCACCTCTCAGCTGACCGAGAGATGAATCGACTGAGCGCGATGATCCTTCCATTAAGCTGCTGCACCTCTTTTTTAGTGTTCGGATGTCGCATGTCGATGATCGCCTTTATCTTCTCAGGGTTGGCCTCGATTGCACGCTGGAAAATGAAGAACCCAAGGAACTTCCCCGAAGCTACCCCGAAGGCGCACTTAGTCGGATTTAGCTTCATCCGATGTCGTCGAAGAGTGCGAAAGGTCTCTTCCAAGTCTTAGACGTGATCCAAGGCTTGTGCACTCTTCATCAGCATGTCGTCCATGTACACCTCCATGTTGCGCCCGATTTGATCTTTGAAGACCTTATTGACGAGACGTTGGTAGGTGGCTCCGGTATTCTTCAGACAAAAGGGCATCACCCTGTAGCAGTAAAGGCCTTGGGCGGTCACGAAGGCCGTGTGCTCTTCGTCCTCGGGTGCCATCCGGATTTGGTTATATCTGGTGAAGGCATCCATGAAGTTGAGCAGTCGATAATCGGACGTCGCATCCACCAGTTGGTCGATCTTCGACAGGAGGAAGCTATCCTTCGGGCAGGCCCGATTCAAGTCGGTGTAGTTGATACAGATCCTCCACTTCCCATTGGCTTTCTTCACCATGACGATATTTGTGAGCCAGTCGGGATATGTGATTTCTCTGATGAAGCTTGCCTCAAGTAGCTTGCCCACTTCCTCGTCGATGGTCTTCTGCCTTTCGAGGGCGAAAGCCCATTTCTTCTGTCTCACCGGTTTCACGCCAGGAGCAATGTTGAGTCGGTGAGTCATTATTTTCGGAGGTATGCCGAACATATCCGCTGTCGACTAAGCGAATATGTCGGCGTTAGCTTTCAACAGCCCTATCAGCCGGTCGTTGCTCCGGGTCGGACAGCTGCGACCCGACCCAGACAACTTATTCAGGATTCTCGATCATCGGGATGGAAATCAGCTGTTCAGCCGGTTCACCCCGCTCTTCCTCTTCCCGTTGGTCCAGCTTGTCTACCGTCAGGGAGCCCTTTGATTCATTGCTTTGAGTAGAGTTTTGGAAGCACTGCCGGGCGAGCTGTTGATCCCCGCATATTTTTTCGGCTCCATTTTTAGTCGAAAATCGAACCAGCAAGTGGTACGTCGAGACTATCGCCCTGAGGGCATTTAGTCCGGGTCTTCCAAGTATGGCGTTGTAAGCCGAAGGTACTTGGACGACCGTGAATGTCATGTGAATGGTACTTTATCGTGGTTCGGTCCCAACTGTCACGGAAAGAGTAATTTCTCCTTCCACCGCGACGGCTTCTCCGGTGAAACCCACTAGGGGCGTAGAGACTCTCCTGAGTCGGTCGGTCGACAGTCGCATTCAAAAAAGATCGAGTAAAACAAAATATTAGTCGAACTTCCATTATCAACAAGAATCCTTTTTACATCATAGTTCGCTATTGTCGTCGAGACAACAACAGCGTCGTCATGGGGAATTTGGATTCTCCGAGCATCCTCATCTGTAAAGACGATTACATCATCCTAGTGCGGCCTCTTTGCCGATTCCCCTTCAGCAGTCGTTCCTCGATTCAGTCGTCTGGAGATCATGTTGATGACCTCGGCAGTAGGCTGATTATTCGCTGCCTTTTCAGTCGGTTGGGGTTGTCGGTCGGAAAGGGGCCGAGCCGGCGGGTTCCTTCGATACTTTTCGAGATACCCTCGTCGTATGAGGGCCTCTATCTCATCCTTGAGTTGGATGCATTGCTCGATAGTGTGACCGTGGCCCCGATGGAATCGGCAGTATCTCCTCCGGTCGAGGCTCTTTGCCTTCAAAGGCGGGGGCCGTCACAGGTATTCCACTCCTTCGATCTCCATCAGGATCTGCACACGAGGAGCGGAGAAAGGGGTGTAGGAGTCATACCTGCGAGGTGTCGGTCTCGGACTCCGACGTCGGGGCGATCTCGGGCTCCGTCGTTGGGGCGAGACCTGTTTGTCGATCGGGGGCCTGCTGGGTTCAGCAGCAGTCTGATTTTTCTTCCGCTTCTCCTTTTGGCCCGCACCTTCGGTCAGGCACCGATCGAAAGCTCCTTCATTCGCGCGCATGTATTTGTACGCGCGCTCCAGCAATTCAGCATACGTCCGAGGGAGGGTTTTGTCTAAGGAATAGGTGAACCGAAACCCCCTTAGTCTCCTCTTCATGGCCGAGATAGCTATGTCTTCGTTAAGGTCCCGGACCTCAAGTGTGGTCGCGTTGAATCGGACCACAAAGTGTCGGAGCGTCTCATTTTCTCCCTGTTTGAGGGAGAAAAGACTGTTCGAGGTTCGTGATGGCTTCCGACTGGTGCTGAAGTGGGCCACGAAAGAATGCTCGAGCTACCCGAAGGAGTGAATACTCTCTGAGCGAAGGCCGGAGTATCAGATCTTGACAGCTTTACGAAGTGTGGCGGGGAAGCCGATGCAAAGGAGGGCATCGGTTGCCCCCTGGATCATCATGAGAGCCTTGTAGCTCTCCAGATGGTCAACTGGGTCGGTAGAGCCGTCATAAGGCTCCACGTTGGGCATCTTGAACCGACTAGGGATCGGCTCGTCGAGGACAAATCGGGAAAGAGGTTGGATGGTCCGGAAGTCGACATCGTTCGAAGACTTCTGACCATCCATCTGGAGTTGGGCAAGCCGACGGTCAATTTCTTCGAACTTACGTTCGTAGTCGTCCAGCTGTCGGTGGTGTGGGACCCTAGGGGTTGAACCTCCCGAGAAACTTGAGAGTGAGGCGGACGGTGTCCGCGGCTGCTTCTCCCTCCTCGCCCTCTCCAACTGGGAAGGAGAAGGACACCGAGATCGGTGGGTGTCGCACTGTGGCCGCCTCACCCCTTCTCGATGGGAGTGCTGAGACGGTTGCTCTTGAGGAGGAGACGGAAGCTGACACGGACGTCGGTGGCTGCTTCTGGACGGCAGAGGGTGCGCCGTCGGTTGTTCCGCCGGTGGTTGCGGCAACTAAGTTGGTTGCTATTGGAGGTTTTTGACCGCGTCCATCAGAACGGTCATTTGTCGCACGATCGCCGTGATTTGCACCTCCGTAGTTATCACCGGATGCGGAGAGCTGGGCTCCGCCATGGAAGGTGAAGGAGGGGCCTCTTTCCGACGGGAAGAATGCCTCGCCGACCCGGTAACTCTCGATCGCTGAGCTTTGAATTTCATCATTTCGAGAGGTTTTTCAAGCTCTGTGGAGCTCGCTGGCTTACCTCTGTCGAGTGCCCCTACCTGGTGCGTCGAATCTGTTGCGGCCAATTCCTCCGTCGCTCGATCGCTGGCGTCGCGCACCTGCAAGAAAAGTCCTCACAGACCGAAGATGCCTCCGGTGGGGACCCTCCTACGATCAAGTCAGAGAGGAGACTAGGCAACACCGGAAAATCAGGGGCTCAGCGAGAGAGAGAGAAAGAGCTCAAGAGCTTTTTAGGTGCTTCTCCCAACTTGGGACTTAGAACTCTCTAATACTGTTGCCTTACCCCATTTTTATAGTGGAATGCGGTATGGTTCCTTCATTAATGGTGCAGACAACTGAGGAGTTGTCAAATCACTGTGGGCCATCAAATCGTCGGAGGCTGTCAAATCACCGTGGGCCGTCAAATCACTGGGATCAATCTATGTCCTTGGAAGGATAATGCCCCAGGGCGGCCATGCCACATGTCTTTGACAGGACAACTGCCCATAGCGGTCGTACGGCGTCTGGATGGGCTAGCTGACTATATGTCGGTATCCAGCTGTCGGATGATGACCCGGAGACACCGTCGGCTGGTCTGATGCCTAGCGAAAGTCGGACGTCGGCTGCCACCCCCGACAGTGAGTTGGTGATTTGGGCTCGGCCGCTTGGCCGGTCGGAAACGGTATGGGCCTGTTCGACCGACACACCTTCGGTCGGACACTATCGGTAGCCATTGTTGGCATCTATCGTCGGAGTCGTTGGTCGGCAGAGTCGGACGTCGGTCGGACAGGTCCAAGGATAAATCGGTGGAGAGGGGTCAGTCGGTATATCCCAACACTAGCCATTGAGAAAAAGCACAGTTTGTGAAAGTAATCAAGTTGCCTATCAATTTTCTAATAAGCAAAATAACTTTTGAAGAAAAAATCAGCAAAAAGCTCGCTGGATGGAAGGGAAGAATCTTAACAATGGCCGGAAGATTGGCATTGATGAATTTGATCCTGAGTGCAACTCCTACTTATTGGATGTCATCTTTTTTATTACCTGTAGAAGTGAAAAAGAGGATCGAGAGAAAAAGAAGAGCATTCTTATGGAGAGAAGACAATCCATGCAGAGGAGGATATTGCCTGGTTAATTGGTCAAGAATTTGCCGTCCAAAGCATCTGGGAGGAATTGGAATTATTAACCTAAAACTGTTCAACAGGTGTCTACTCATAAAGTGGCAGTGGAGATATTTTAAAAAACATCAAAGGCCATGGAGGAAACTGATACATCAAAACTATTTTGTCTCTAAAACACTAAGCCAAACCTCCCAATTTACCTTCAAAAGAGCTTCGCTAACCTGGAAAAGCATACTCGCAGTTCAATAATGGTTCTTTACAAATAGCAAATTCAAGCTGGGCAAAGGGCATGAGATTGCCTTTTGGGATGATCAATGGTTTCTGGAAGAAACACTTAAAGAGATCTTCCCAACCCTCTATGCTTTAACCTTAAGACCCAATGCAACTGCTGCAGAAGCTCTTGGCTCCTCAGAGATTCAACTAGGCCTCACTATAATCCCAAACCAAAAAGGACTGGAAGAACTACAATACCTTATAGAGCTCTTAAAAGAAGAAAAAAATCTCAAAGAAGAGGACGATGGAATTAAATGAAAATGAGGGAGTAGTAGAGACCTCACTGTTAGAAATGTCTATAGATTTTATAGTCATGATGGCATCATATCAAGCTTTGCATCACTAAACTAGAGGATGCCACTCTCAGAGAAAGTCAAACTTTTAAACTGGTTGGTATTCAGCAATAAACTGTTGACGACTGAGAATATAAAAAAGAGAAAATAGAGAACTCTGGAAGCCTGCATATTATGTAAGGAAGCTAAGGAGATAGTAGATCATCTTCTATTGATATGTGAGTTCACAAAGATAGTTTGACAGCATATTCTTTGAAAGCAATCCATACCCTCCTTATCAGAAACTGTGGAAGCCCTTTAGACTTTGTAGAGAAGTGCAAGGTTAAAAGAAAAATCAACAACTACATGAGATTGCATAGTGCCGATTACTTGCTAGTGTATATGGAACAAAAGAAAAATCAGAATCTTCAAACATGAAGCAATCTCTCTGTGGCAGATGATCAACAAAGTAGTCTCTTTAATACAAAATTGGACATCCAAATACAATGGAAAACTAAAGCCAAGCATCATCATATTGATCCAGAATTTGTCAATAGAGAGAGAAATAGGACTAGCGTATTAGAGTGAAAAAATGAAAGAGCAAATAAATCGACAGTTCAAAAGCTTTGAACACTGCTCTAATTAATCCACATATACATACAACTCGTGTAGAGATCAAAATGAAATCATTGTATATAAACTCTTCTTCATAACACCATTAATAAAAATTGGATGGTACTCACCTCCCACATTAAATCAAATATATACTCAAAGACATGGATCCATCAGGATCCGGCTTTTTCTTTATTATAAAAAATAAAAATAAATAATAATTTTAAAAAAATTTGTCACGCACTAGCTTACGAGAACTCCTACGTCCATAAGGAAGTAGTTTTAAATTAAAAAAAAAAATAGAGAAAGAGAAGTTTGATCTGTTTCATTAAGCAAATGAAGCAGAATAAGGGTGCCAGTGAGGCTAGAAAGGATGCCAAAAGGCCCCAAAAAAAATAGAAGATTACATTCGAAAATCCATGCGAGATTTGCGCAAAAACACCCTGATACTACGCTCATTCCAGATGGTCCAGGATCAAGATGAGGAAGTCTTCCAAAATTCACATCCAAGGGCAGTTGAGGATTATATGATCAATAGTTTGAGAAGGTCCTTAGCAAAAGAGAGAAGTAAAAACTTGGTTTCATCTCTTTCTGTTGGGAAACTTCCCAATGTTAAACTTGTTCTTCTGAGTCAGCCATTCAAAGAATTCAACAATGAAGACAAGTCTTCCATAGATTCAGGGTGATGAACAAAATATTCTACCATCGCTGACAAACTCATGCAACGATCTAACGAAGAAGATATTGTTACTAGAGCATTCTCGGCACATCTCTACTGCGACAAGGTTGCATGAAGCTGAGCAGTTCAAATAGAGAAGAAAGTTGGGCAGCGGACAAGGCTAAAGGACATGCACAGTAGGATAGAAATGTGATTACGTAGACTCAGAACTTCCTAGAAGAGCTTACTCTTATAGTCCTTTTATGTCTTTTTATGAAAAGAAAAAAAATATCAAATAGCTAGTGTTAGTGTTTCTAATTACACTATCACAAAAAACATGTACTAGTCCTTGTTTTCCAAAGAAAAAAAGGGGAAAAAAGAAGGCAACCTTTCTTCATCCTCGCTATCAATTTTTAGGTGTTTACCGTACACAGAAGATGGGAAGCGTATAGAGGAGACAGCACAGATTCAAAAGACCTGCTATTCAGCACCAAGAAGTCTTCACTCATCCAATTCAAAACCGAGCTCAATGTGTATTTGGCTGCTAACACCAGTGAACAAGCTTGTGATTTCAAGGTTAAAGGGAGCTATGGAGAGAGGGCATGCACCATTTACCTTGGGGAGTCTGACACAATCGTGGCCCAAGTAAGAAAGGCTTTTCTGCCATGCTTTAAAATTTTTATTTTGCTTTGTTTATATTATTTTTTAGATTTCTATAATATCTTCATATTTTACTTAGTGCTTCACCTAGTTGATGGCAAACAGCTGTACTCTAACCCACTGGTTGCAGCTGTCCTCATTTGAAGAAGCTTAGTTTAAAATTTAGAAGGTTTTTCCTCGGAGATAATTCTCATGTCATGTTTTATTTAAAAAAAAAAATTAACGATTCCTTATTGTCGCATATTAAAATAATTTGTTCAATTGATAATTGTTGATGGTGCAGATGAGGCGTCAACACAAGCTTAAGAATACAATATTTGGACAGGACATGTTTGGGGTGACCATCTATCCAAATATCGACTACGCCTTCATTGTAGCCCTAATCGTTATTCTTGATGAGATTAATCATGATAGAAATGATTAATTCAATTGGTGTGCTTGCTTAACATAGACTTGCATCTCCAGAAATTTTTTCTACGGTGGTCATAAATTTTTAGATTGCAGTGCCATACAAAAACATGTTGCATATATTCATATGATTAAGAGATTTTATTATGTTGTTTAAGATTTAAATGTTGGCTTGTTAGTATGGACAACTATTGCAAGCAAGCTCCATGAATTGAATAATTGTACTTAGTATGCATTTATTTTCTTTCTTTTTTTTTCTCTTTAAAATGTTGTGCGGCTTCCATTGGGGGCACATACAAAGTTCTCTTTACCACGAGACCACAGGGGATTAGAGCAACTTTAAAGTTGGTGCCATAGGTGGGACATACCTCCATCCTGAGTTGACCAGCCGGCTTTAGTCAACTGATATTACATTTCATGCGCAAAAAACTATCACCTCTAAAGTGTTGTTTATTTTTTATTAATAATGTAATGTTCTTTTTCATAAAGTACATAAATTCCTATATTACAATTTTTGATTGTCTCACATTTAATTTGGAGTCCCTGACTACAAACACATTCATCTTAGATGTGCTTTTTGTAAGTAAAACATTGCGCTATCTTGTTATGTCAATATTGCAATTCATACGGCAATCATATAGCATGGTGCTATCTTTGCATGATTTTTATGGCGATGGCAATATAAATGCACTGCCATTTTAATTTTCTACCACATGCACCAAATCAACCATTTCATGTGTCTAACCTAGAAGACCTGCAAGGATAAAATTTGCACCCTTTGAGAACAAATCATTAGCTGGAGGCTCATTGGATTCTTTAGTGTGCAACTAAATGATGGAAATGTGTTGAATAAATGACTAGCGATGCGTACAAACATAAACATCCATTGCGTTTGGCTAGACATACTTGCCTACATCTCACGTTAGCTACAAATAAAAAACACGCCTACATGAAATACAAACAATTAAATTATCTTTGTGGACAAGTGTTAAGATTGTGATTTTAGGGTTGCTCTAATGGTTATACCTCTTTGCTGGTAATCAAATATTTTGTGTTTGATTCTTGGATGGTCCTCAAAATTTGGATTAAAATAATTGCAAGTATTTGTCTCCTTCTCTTCCTCCAATGCAGAAATAGAAAGGAAAAAATAAACTTTCGATTTGTTCTATGCTTGTAATAGGCCAACCTAGTTAGGATTATTGAAAGCACTCTATCCTTAACTTTATGTTAGATTTTGTATTTGGATAATTATACGGATTGGTCTCCAAATAAAAAAAATAAAAAAGAAAGGGCTTTCTATTGTTTTATGCTTGCAATTAGGCCAAGCTAGTTAGGATTATTGAAAGTACGATCTATCCTTAGCTTTTTGCGGTGATTTTTGTATTTTGAAAGGAAGGAATTCTACTGCATGTTTCATCTTTGGAACAAAATACATACATAAAACAAAGGGGAAGGTTCTCTCTTTAAAAATAAGGCAAGTAACATAGAATTAAAAGTCTAATTTGATTCCCTTGTACAAGCTTGGGCATCTTTTGTGAGTACTTTATGTTTCTTTTAGTTTAATGAGCACAATTTGTCCATTATTAAAGGATCTTTTTAAGGTTTATTGGCTTGAAGATCTCTAAATCAAAGGATCATTTATCAGTGAATTTTTCTGTTTCTTTAATTCTACATTGCATATTAACATGCTGAAAGCTCCATACCCAACCTTTGCAAAGCTCTGCCTTATTTTAATTTGCATTAAAAGCCCCATCTTAACCTTCTATTCTATACGCCGCGAGGTTAAGTTGTTCACTACAAAAAAGTGGCTCATAAAACATACATGTTCTAGTATGTGAACTCTGGTAGCCAAACTTATTCCAGCCTTGTTAGGTTAGATCTAACTATATTTGGAATCAGACTCTACCCTGACATAGTGAGCTTAAGGACATATCTGATCCAAAGGACTATATATGCATTACAACTCCTAGCCATACAGAACAAGAAAATTTATATGCCTGCACCCTCAAAAAATAAAAAATTGATGCAAGATATTCTCATTATGTGAGGGCAAAATGAATTATCATTTTTTTTTTACTCGGATAAAAGTGGAGGAACATATTAAAACCCATAAAAATTTTGCTAGACAATTTTTCACAACAAAAAGTATGGATGACTGTAACTACATGAATTCTTTTTGACCTAATTTGATAAATATACTCCTATATTTTAGCCTGTGTTATCCTTTTGTTTCAGCACAAAATTATATACTAATTGAGATAGAAGTAGACATATCCAATGATATTCAAAGATAAATGTAAATATAAAATTTTAGATTATAATATATGAATTTTAAAAAATAATAACAAAAATATAATAATTTTTGTTAAATCAAATGATATATAAAATGGATTCTTAAGATGAACAATTAAGAGAGAGATTTTAATAGTAGATTAAAAATATAACTATGTTAGAGTGGTGTATATATATTCTAAATAAATATGGCTATTAATCATTAACTAATTTACTACTCTGATTTGATATGGCAATTGGGAATTGACATGTTATATGGTTGGATAGCTGATGTCAATTGACTCTATGCGCCACTCAACCCTCCATATACGATCAATAATTGATAAATGATATCATAATTAATATTTAATATTTTTTATTTTAAATTCATAAATAAAAAAAATTTAGGTAGGCAAAATATAGAATCGTAAAAAAAAAATATGAATGAGCCAAATTCCTAGTTTGGGAAGGCACATAAATCCAAAACTGTCATTTTTATTTTAAAAAAAAATTATTTTACAATATACTATAAATAATTTATATATAATATTTATAAATAAACATCTGGCAGGAGTTCAATGAGAATAGATGCGGTTCTGTTTGCTTTATAAGAGTAGAGAAGAGAGAGACAAAGTTCGACCTTGGATTTCGTGTGACGGTGGTATATATAGAGATGAAACTTAATAGAATCGGAGAGACCTTCAGAGGATGACCAGGTCTTTTAGTAATTCCAAGTTACGTTCCGCCGTTGACATCGCCGTTAGGATCATGGCGGCGGTAGTGTGGAACATGGCGCCGTTTGGCCGCCGGGTGGCGGTGGTGAGCTGGAAGTTTTGCGCGCCGTACCGGGTGGACCTCACCGTCAGGCAGAAGGCCCTGACGAACGGCGACTCCACCGTCAAGGACATGAATCGAACTGTGGTGTTCAAGGTGAAGGGCTTCTTTCCGTACCGCCGTGTCCTCCTCGAGTCCCCCGGCAATTCCCTCGTCTCCATGCAAAAGAAGGTCGGTTTTCCCTTTCTTCGTTTTTTTTTTTTTTTTTTTTGGTTGATATCTTAAGAGAGAGGACTTTTCTTTTGATTGTTATTGTTTATTGTTTTGTGTCCCTACCTCCAACTTTTCCTTTTTTTTTTTTTTTTTTTTTTTTTTGATGTTTGAGTTTATGATCTTAAGGAATTCTGACGGTTAATTTTTATTTTTCATCATCATTTTCGTCGAAAAAATATAGGTTTTTTCATTTCTGAAGTGCTTGCTGAACTCCATGATTTTTCTTTTTCTGATATTTTGGCAGAAAATGGCCTGGGATTTGGGATCTTTCAAGAGGTTAATTAGTGTTGTGGGCTTCCGGAGAGTTCTAGAAATGGCACTCGACTAAGCGGAAACATAAAATAGCCCCAGTGGAACATGTTTTTACCGTGGGGTTTGGGTTGTATGAAAGAATGGTTGGTCTTTTCTTTCACGTTAGCTATTGGGTAGCATTTTGTGGGGCTTTCAAAGCATAATATAAGCTTCATGACCCACGTTATAGGTAGAAGAAAAGATTTATTATTATTGCGGCCAATCTCCTCATCGTCTGATCATCGGAAACGAGCACCTACAAGAGAAGTCCACACTGACCGGAGATGCCTCCGGCGGGGACCCTCCGACGGTCAAGTCAGAAAGGAGACTAGGCAACAGTAGAAAAGAATCAGGAAGACTCAGCGGGAGAGAGAGAGAGTGAGTCCAGGGGCTTCGAAAAAACCTCCTAACACTGTTGCCTTCCCCGTTTTATAGTAGGGCGCGACGTAGTCCTATCATTAATAGCGCGAATAATTGGAGAGTTATCAAATCGTCGGAGGCTGTCAGAATCACCGCGGATTGTCAAGTCACCGTGGGCTGTCAGATCACTGGGGTTGACCCCTGTCCAGGGCGGCCTCGCCGCATGTCCTTGTCAGGACAGCAGCCCATAGCAGTCGTACGGCATTTGAGAGAGCCGACCGACCATACGTCGGTATTCGGCTGCGAGATGTCGGGTGAAGACCCGGGGACACCGTCGACCGATTTGGCGTGTTGCGGGAGTCGGGCATCGGCTGCCACCCTCGCCCGACGGTGAGTCGGTAATCTAGGCTCCGCCGCTCGGCTAGTCGGGAACAGAATGGGTCTGCCTGATCGGGACTCCTTTAGTCGGATAATGTCGGCAGCTACTGTCGGCAGTCGTCGGTCGGTGCGGTCGGTAGAGTCGGACGTCGGTCGGATAGACCCGAGGATGAGCCAGCATAAAAGGGATCGATCGGTATGCCCCAACAGTTGCCCCCCCACTCCTGAGTCGGATGTCGTGCTGGCCAGCGTCTCCGCATGGACGACGGCTTCGGGCGAAAGGAGTGGATACCCATCGCATCATACTCCAACTCTGACGACCGTACCAATGAGCGATCCAGCATCAGACGTCCTATCGATGTCAGACGTCCCATTGGGAACAAGAATCATCGTTTCTGCCGTCTCCTCGGGAATGCGAACCGCCGTCGGTTAGTGAATCCTGAGATGCGGTTATTTTGCCACGTGGAAGGGAGCCATTGGGCTGAACCCGTTCAGGCGGATGGAGGCGACGTGGTTTGATCTGGGGCGGGTGCGTCGAATCGTCGAACCGAGGGAAGGCCCAGATGCGGCCACGTGTTAAGATCCGGGAGATCTTCGTCGGGTGTGCTCTCATCCCAACCGTCGAGGGACACTATATATACAGGGTCACCTGCATCCAAAACTCCACTTTTCATAGCTCTGTCGTCGAGACTCTGGTCGAGTGGTCCCTTTGTCTCAGATAGTTGTCCCTGCCTTCCTCCTAGAAAAGTTTTCTCGAAGCCTTTGTCTTCTTGTTTTTCACTCCCTTGGAATTTTCTTCTTTCTTCATCTTCATCCTTCTTTGGGACTAGCATCATGGCTAGGACCTCTCCTTGTGGGAGTCTGTCAGGGAACTCGACCGACGATTCTCGGTCGACCTCGGAGGTGGAGGTTTCTTCACTTTTGGGGCCGAACGTCGATCGACTCAGGGAGCAGTACTGCATCCCGAAGCAGTTTCGGCTGTTCACCCTTGGAGCCGATGGCCGGGTTAACAATCTACCTTCGGACCAGGTGGCTTTCTATGTCGAGGACCTCCGGGTCGGTTTTCATTTTTTGGTTCTGGAGTTTGTCCGGAACATACTGGACTATTACGGACTTTGTCCGGCGCAACTGGTGCCGAACTCAGTTCGGCTGATAGTCAGTTTTGCTTTGTTGTGTCGGCTTTTGCCGACCAATCCTCGTATCTCCCTCTTTCGAGCATTTTTTGTTCTCCGACCCCACCCTAAAGCCCGAGGGTGGTGGTTTTTCAACCCTCAAAAGGGTCTTTCCTTCATCACTGATCTTCCATCGTCAATCCATGGATGGAAGAACCAGTTCTTCTTTGCTTCTTCTCCGCTTCCTTGGGGGTTTTCTTCCCACTGGGGGGACCCCCGGACTCAGCCGAATGAGAACAGTCGGGTGGAGGACGGGGACCGAGAGGATTTTCACCATTTAAAGGACATCTCGGTGCCGAAGCAGAGGGAGCTCATCACCGAGCAAGCTCTGTACGATGTCGGTCTGAGCTCGGTTCCTCATTTAGGTACATCTCGGACTGTCATTTTTTTTTTCATTGGGCTAGTGCTGATCCTCTGTTGAAATTGCAAGCATGCCGCCGAGGGTGAGGCTGACGGATGCCGACGTTCAGCAACATGCGGCGCGGAAGAGACCGGCGCACGGAGCCGAACCATCGCGGCCTCCCAAGAGGCCTCAAGTAGCTTATCGAGCGACCCTGCGGCGATGGGAGCACAGCCCGGCTCCGACCGTGCGTCGGGCCCTGAGCCGATTATTGCACTGTCGGTGCCGATGGTGCCTCCCGAGGCTCCACCCAAGGGAAGGGCGGCCGAGGGAGCAGCCGAAGGTGTGCCGGCTGCACAGCCGGCGGAAGAAGTTCGAGTGGAGACACGCAAGCCCGAACGGCCTGCGTCGGCGGCCGTCGCAGCCTCGGGAGGGACCCAGTCAAGCTCGAGCCTCCCATCTTTCTTCGATTTCAGGGCCTAGGTGTCCGAACGAGGGAAAGCCCCGATGGCGCCAGGCGACGACAGAAGGTCGACCGGTCGTGCCACATCATCCGACGTCCAGCTTCCCGAAGGAGCGTCGGCCCTGGCCAACCATGATTTGGCCAGGAGGTTATGTTAGGCGACAATCCTCCCGGCCGACCAGGAGATTATGAAGAATCAGCGGGTGTCCGACATGCTTTCTTCCTTCTACCCGACCATGATCCGGATGAGTTTCTCTCCTTCACTTCTTATTTCCATCGTTGTTTTCTATCAGTTCGGTCTTCTAACGATCGGCTTGTTATTTGCAGCTGATTTACAACATATCCGAGTTGGAGGTCGGATATCGGAGGTTCGATGATCTCCGGGCAGCCTGGAAAGATAGGGCCACGGCCGTCGAGACCGAGAAGGCAATAATGGTCGAGCAGCTGAAACAGTCGGTCGACCGTGAGGCCCGGCTCGAGGAGGAGATCTCCCGCCTTACCGATGCCCTGGCTGTCTCGGGGGTCGAACTACAGTCGGCTCGCGAGGAAGCCAAACGAAAGTCCTGTACCGCTCGCCGGCTGCGTCGTGAGCGGGATGGTTACGTTAGTGAACTCAAAGCCGAGCGCGAGCAACTTCGGATGAGTCTGGGGAATCTCGTCAAGGCCGAGGAGAATTTATCCACCGCTCAAGCCGATGCAGACATAGCGAGGGCGGAGGCAGAATCGGCGAAGGAGGCAATGAGTCGGGCTGTGGAAGACTTTCGCAGCTCTGATGAATATCGGAAGGAGCTCTTGGAGAGTGGTTTCATCTCGTACCGAGTGGGGTGCGAGGACACCTGGGAAGCGGTCCAGGGCCTGTATCCGGAGCTCGATCTCAGCAGCGTCGTCCCCCCAGGGTCGGAGGGCCAAGCCGCGAGAGAGGTGGCCGACCCGTCGTCGGGAGATCATACTGCCGCGGAGGAAGCCATCCCGGAGCAGGTCACCGAAGGTGAGGCGGCTCCGAACCCCGATGCTACTCCGGCCCGAGCGGCCACGCCGATCGCCTCCGAACTTCTCCCGATCGAAGAAGCTGACTCCGACGAGTAGTCGGAGCATCTTTTGTTTTTATTTTTGTTCTTACTTGGTGTACTTGTAGTCGGGCTTCGGCCCAATTTTGTAAATTCGGTTCATACTTGAATGAAATTGAAAATTTTTTAGTTTTTTTTTTTCTTTTTTTTTTTTATGCATCCTGAAATGTGTCTTGAAATGTATGTTTCGCTGAGACGCCCCTGAGCATATAAGTCGTAGGCCCGACGTACCTCGTTAGGACATTCGGTAAGATCCCCGGGTAGTTAGCCGAGACAGTCGGTAGCGCGCGCCATGGTAAAGGCAGAGTGAGCTTCAATTTTAGATCGGCATCTCGACTGTCGTACGACCCGACAGTCGAGAGTTTAAGTCGAGCGCCAGTTGCCCGGACCTGAGTCGGGCGTGTATGCGAGTCAGGTGTTGACCGATCTTCTGACGTAGCTCTTTGACCCGATTGTCCCACAGAGTCTGATAGTCAAATAGTGCCCGACGCGTTTGGTTGATGACAAGTCGGTCATCCATTGCCCGATTCTTTGTCGGGCGTATGCGTCGCGACGTGTGATAAATGGTGGTAAGCCGAATACCTTTCGACCGGCCGTGACCTGGTCGGTACGTTGTGAATGCGATGTTAGTCGCATTGGCATTTTGCCTTTCTTGGCCGGAGCCAAGTCGGCAAGTTAGCTAGTCGCCTTGCTCAAGAGTCGACTGTAGAAGGAGCGTGGTTTCAACTTAGGGGGGTTTCATCGTCATCGCCGGCCTTCCACCAATGTAGATATACCGGTCATCGTAAGAGTTCGATGCATCGTCGGCGATTGGGCCGCAGATTCCCAATGGAATGTTGGGCCTAAGTCAGGGCGTCGGGGCTCGTACTACTAGCGAGCACCGATGCACAATTGGAGAGCTGAGATTCTAGACTCCGAAGTTTTGAAGCTGAGTTTGTATTCTGAATAAGGGCACACAGAGTTTACTGGTAATACAATCTCAGGTTGTCAGCATTCCAAGTTCGGGGAATGGCCATTCTTTCTAGAATCTCCAGTCGGTAGGCTCCCGGTCCGTAGGTGTCCGCTATCTTGTAGGGCCCTTCCTAGTTCGGGGACAACTTCCCTTGATCCAAAGGCTTTGAAACTTTCGCTTTCCTCAAGACCAGGTATCCGGGTCTGAAAAATCTTGGCTTGACTTTAGCATTGTAGCATCGGGTCACTCTTTGTCGGTAAAAAGTCATGCAGAGTTGAGTTTCGTGTCGGAGTTCTGGTAGGAGGTCCAAGTCGGCTCTCCGACACTCTGAGTTGTCCGATTCGCAGTACTGCTCAACTCTAGTCGATGGTAGCTCGATCTCGAGTGGGATCATCGCCTCCGTCCCATAGGTCAGGCTGAAAGAAGATTTTTCGGTCGGAACACGGGGTGTCGTTCGGTATGCCCACAGGACGGAATTCAATTCCTCAACCCAGAGGCCTTTGGCTTCATTTAGTCGGGTCTTCAGTCCATGCAAAATGGTTCGGTTGGTTACTTCGACCTCACTGTTGGACTACGGATGTCCGACCGAGGTCAGTCTGTGCGCGATATGAAATCTCGCACAGAACTCCCGGAAGTCTCGGTTGTCGAATTGTCGTCCATTGTCGGTGATAATGGTGTGCGGTAGTCTGAATCTGAAGATGATGGACTTTTGGACGAAGTCTTCCATCTTCCGCTCGGTGATCTATGCTAGAGGTTCGGCTTCCACCCACTTAGTGAAGTAGTCGATTGTGATGACTATAAACTTCCTTTGGCCAGACACCGAAGGAAAAGGACCAAGTATGTCGATTCCCCACTGGGCGAAGGGCCATGGAGCGATTATGGGAGTGATCTGGTTGGTGGGGCGGTGTTGTATGTTAGCGTACCTCTGACATGGTTCAAACCTCCGAACCAACTCAGCCGCATCCTTTCTCATAGTGGGCCAGTAGTAACCCTGCCGTAGGATCTTATAGGCCAAGGATTTGCCCCCCAAGTGATTTTCGCAGATCCGTTCGTGCACCTCTCTGAGTGCGTAGTCCGCGTCAGTCGGTCCCAGGCACCTCAGCAGGGGAAGGGAGAACGATCTTTTGTAAAATCGATCGTCCATCATTACATATTGGGAGGCCGCCCATCGGAGTTGCTTGGCTTCCGTGAGGTCTTCAGGGCTGGTTCCGTCGGTCAGATACTGAATGATCGGATCCATCCAGCTTGGCTCGGTCGTCAGTTGCAGTACCTCCTCGACCCTATCGATGCTCGATTGCTCGAGACTCTCCACAAGTGTCCGACCTAAAGTATCGTAGGCTGATGTCGCAAGCCTGGAGAGTGAGTTGGCCCGAGCATTCTCCGATCTGAAAATGTGGGAGATCTCAAAATACTCGAGGTGTGCCACGAGATCTCTCACCTTTTGGTGATATTTTGCCATGGTCGGATCCCGCACCTCGAATTCGTCTTTGACTTGTCCCACGATCAGCTGATAGTCGGAGAAGACTCTGAGGCTGTTGATCCCAAGCTCCTTTACCACTCTCAAGCCAGCGAGGAGCGCTTCATATTCGGCTTGATTATTGGAGGCTTTGAAGTCGAATCGGAGGGCGTACTGTTGAAAAATGTGTCCCAAAAAGTCAATCGTCAAGCTGTTGACGGTTGAGCAACCAAGTATTGTAATTGATTTGTTAATAAATAAAATATATTTGACATCTTCATCATAAGCTTTCATCTTCTAATGAACTCTGTTGTTATGATGAAGTCCTTAGGACTATTTAAGTTCGATAAAGAGAGGATTTATCGATTAGTCCTTAAAACTGTTCACGACCAAATGATAGGCTGTTAATAAGGACGACAGCTTCTATCGAGCATAGGTCGCTGTAGGCCATATGGGTTGGTTGTCCTCTTAACCAAGGAGTGTGGAGACACTGGTATGGCATACAGGTGAGATGTAAGGGTACATCATCATTGAACGTGACCAACTCCAGAGTATTCTACTGTCGAGAATATCTCTGATGGGATATAGGTATAAGTATCCCTTAGACCTGAGATCGCCTCAGTGACTTGCAAGCAACTCACTGTGCTTTGGTACTGGACTAACTGAATTTCTAATTCAGGGACGGAAGGCTTCTGGGCACAGTCAAGTACTTGCGAAGTCAGAGTGTGATCGAGATGGGATTGACCACTCCAAGAGTTGGAGAAGAATGAGTCGCTGTATTTCAATTTAGCAAAACCTTGGCCAGGGTAATCCATCAGATGGATTTGATATTTTGAAATACAATGTGGACAACCTGATCAGAGTTGACAGTTGAGCTCTGGGGTGTCCTATGATCATTTTGGTCAAGGGGATGAATTATATGAAAACTATATCCGCATGGGTTCTAAGGATGTTGTTCTACACATTCGACCTATCCGGTCGTCGGGTACCATTGCTAGATGGTCACTTCGATTGGTATAGAAATTTGTTCCTATGCTGCCGGCTTAGGTTCGGACCTATGAGGTCACACACATTAGAGTTCATGATCCGATCAGATGGTTGATCAACGATTAAGAATCATTCTAGGGTTAAATGATCAATACGATTGACATTTAACCCAGTGCAAGTGTTGCAGGAGGATCTATTAGCAATTCGATTGCTGATTGGCTTAATTTGATTAAGCCAATGGGCTGAGATTAAGTCTAATTAAATATGATTTAATTAGATTTGGTTTGAGCTTGATTGGATCAAGTCCAATTGGTTTATTGGATAAGCCAAGTGCAAGGAAAAACTAGTCCTAGTTCAACTAGGACTTGGGTCAATCTAATTTCTAATTTGATTAGAAAATTAAATCAGATTTAAATCTAATTTAATCTGATTAAATTAGGTTCTTAATTGGGTTAAGACCTATTTTAATTGGGTTAATCCAATTTTGATTTGATTTGGTTTGAGAAACCAAATTAAAACAAGTCATAAGACAGAATCCTAGTAAGACTAGGATTCCACCTTGCGCCACATAAGCCTTCTCCACGCCCTCTCTCTTATTCAACGCCAATCTCCACTTATTTGGTGCGACAAAAGCCCTCTCTCAGATCTCTCCCATGTTCACAAAAGGTCTCCTCTCTTCTTTCTTACATGGAATGTGGTTTGGATCAAATCTAAAAGGAATAAGTTTGGATTTCGAATTCTATGAGATAGAGTTTTAGAAATCCAAAACTCTTTCAATTTTGCACCGAATTTATCCAAATTTTTTTTGAAATTTTCATGGCTATATTGTGCACCCTTTTCTGTGAATCCATACATAAAAATATGAAAGAGGTGCTCAATAGTTGGGCGTCCCTTAACTTGCCATGTTTGGATAAGCCTTGACTAGGTGTTTGACCTAGACAAGGACTCTATCATATCTCTCTATATAAGAGGAGTTTCTTCGTGAAATTTTAGGATAAATTAGAGATTTGAGAGACCTTTGTGCCATCCAAAAATCAGAGAGAAATACTTTGGGTCGTGGAGATATAAAAGACGCAAGTTTGGATGTCTAGAGAGAAAAACGTGAAGAAGAAGAGGGTCTTCTTCTTGGGTTTTTGTTTTCACATCTTTCCTCCCTCCATCTTGAGTTTTCTGAGAGTGTCTCAGATCTGAAACTCCTCCTTCTACTTTTCATCTTTGGAAGAGTCCAAATCAAGAAGAAGGAGGCACCTGATCAACCATCAAAGAAGGATCAGCGCAGTACTAGCATACTGTGCTGATTTCCTGAAGCAGAACTTCTGATCGAGATTCGTGGGCTCGTGTGGACGACTCCTAGAGGCCGGACGCATGTGCGGCTTGCAACATCATCCTCAAGCCCAGATCATCAAGGTTAGAATGTCTAACTTGCAAGGTAATAGATCTGATCTATTGTTTAATACATACATTAGATGTAGTATAGAAATATGTTGATATGATCAACATGTAGTTCATGCTATATTTATATATTTTAATTTCTAATTTAACGTCATGTAATAATCATGTAATAGGATCTTAGATCTAGGGATTTTTTAATCTTAGAAAATAAATTTTGATTTATTTTAGTCTTCCGCTGTATGATCTTGAAAAAGTTTCAAGATCTAACCCTCTTTTTCAAGATCTAACCCTGAAACCCTAGATCTGGTTCCTTCACGTACTCGGTGACCACTCTCTCCGAGTTGGTGAGCAGGAATCCGGCCTCGCTCCCGCGAGCATTGGAAGCTCCGTCGATGTACAACACCCAAGTAGCCCCGGGGTCACATTCAGAGGTTGCAGCTCCTTTGGAGCGCTCGGCTTTCGATTCTTGGTCGGTTGTCGGGCATTCTGCAATAAAGTCAGTCAAAACCTGAGCTTTCAAGGTAGGTCGTGGTTGGTACTAAATGTCGAACTCACTCAGCTTCATCGTCCATTTCGCCAGTCGTCCTGATGTGTCGGGACGACGCAAGATCGTCCTCAGGGATTGGTCGGTGAGGACCACGATAGCGTGCGCTTGAAAATACGGATGGAGTCGTTGTGCAGACATGATCAAGTTGAATATCATTTTCTCCATCTTTGAGTACCGAGCTTCAGCTTTGTAGAGCACTTTGCTGGTGTGGTATATGGGTTGGTGAATTCGGCTCTCGTTCTCCCGGACGAGCACTGAACTAACCGCCTCTGGGGAGGTTACCAAGTAGAGGTACAGCATTTCTCCGACTTCTGGCTTTACAAGCAGTGGCGGGGAGGCCAGATATCTCTTCAGATCCTCGAAGGCCTGCTGGTACTCATCCGGCCAAGAGAAACCCTTCGCCTGCCTCAGGATTTTGAAGAACGGGAGGCATCTCTCAGCCGACCGAGAGATGAATCGACTGAGCGCGATGATCCTTCCATTAAGCTGCTGTACCTCTTTTTTGGTGTTCGGATGCCGCATGTTGATGATCGCATTTATCTTCTCAGGGTTAGCCTTGATTCCTCGTTGAGAAACGAGGAACCCGAGAAACTTTTCCAAAGTTATCTCGAAGGCGCACTTAGTCAGATTCAACCTCATCTGATATCATCGAAGAGTGCGAAAAGTTTCTTCAAGATCATGCACATGATCTGATGTCTGCGCGCTCTTCACCAGCATGTCATCCACGTACACCTCCATGTTGCGCCCGATTTGATCTTTGAAGACCTTATTGACGAGTCGCTGGTAGGTGGCTCCGGCATTTTTCAGTCCGAAGGACATTACTCTGTAGCAGTAAAGGCCCTTAGCGGTCACGAAGGCTGTGTGCTTTTCGTCTTTGGGTGCCATCCAGATCTGATTGTATCCGACAAAGGTGTCCATGAAGCTGAGCAGTCGATGGCCGGACGTCGCGTCTTCCAGTTGGTCGATTTTCGAAAGTAGGAAGCTATCCTTCGGACAGGCACGATTTAGGTCGGTGTAGTCGATGCAGATCCTCCACCCTCCATTAGCTTTTTTTCACCATAACAACATTGGCGAGCCAGTCGGGGTATGTGGTTTCTCTGATGAAGCCCACCTCGAGTAGCTTGTCCACCTCCTCGTCGATGGCCTTCTGTCTTTCGGGAGCGAAAGACCGCTTCTTCTGCCTCACCGGCCTCACTCTAGGTCGATGTTGAGCTGGTGAGTCATCGTCTCCGGGGGGATGTCGGACATATCCACGGCCGACCAAGCGAATACGTCGGCATTGGCCTTCAACAGCTCTACTAGCTGCCGTTGCTCAGGGTCGGGTAATTGGGATCCGACCCAAACCACTCATTCGGGATTCTCCACTATTGGGACGGAAACCAACCGTTCGGTCGGTTCGCCTCGTTCTTCCTCTCTCCGTTGGTCCAACTTGTCGACCGTCAGGGAGTCCTTCGATTCGTTGCTTTGAGCAGAGATTTGGAAGCATCGCCGAGCGAGCTATCGATCCCCGTGCATCTCCCCGACTCCATTTTTTATCGGGCATCGAACCAGCAGATGGTACGTCGAGACTATCGCTCTGAGGGCGTTTAGTCCGGGCCTTCCAAGTATGGCGTTGTAGGCCGAAGGTACTTGGACGACCGCAAAGGTTAAGTGGACTATGCTTTGTCATGGTTCGGCTCCAGCTGTCACGGAAAGAGTAATTTCTCCTTCCACCATGATAGCATCTCCAGCAAAACCTATTAGGGGTGTAGAGATTCTCTTGAGCCGATCAGCCGACAGTCGCATTCGGGAGAAGGTTAAGTAGAACAAAATATTAGTCGAACTTCCATTATCAACAAGGATCCTTCTTACATCATAATTTGCTATTATTGTCGAGACAACAACAGCATCGTCATGGGAAGTTTGGATTCTCCGAGCATCTTTATCTGTAAAAGTAATTACATCATCTTGGCGCAGCTTCTTCGCCGACTCCCCTCCAGCAGTCGTCCCCCGGTCCAGTCGTTTGGAGATCATATTGATGACCCCGGTCGTGGGCTGGTTGTTCGCTGCCTCTTCAGTCGGTTGGGGTCATCGGTTGGGGACGGGTTGAGTCGGCGGGCTCCTTCGAAATTTCTCGAGATACCCTCGATGTATGAGGGCCTCGATTTCATCATTGAGTTGGATGCACTGTTCGATGTTGTGGCCGTGGCTCCGATGAAATCGATAGTATTTTCGTCAGTCGAGGCCCTTTGCCTTCAAAGGCGGAGGTCGTCGCAGATATTCCTCTCCTTCGATCTCCATCAAAATCTATGCACGAGGAGCAGAGAGAGGAGTATAGGAGTCATACCTGCGATGCACCGGCCTCGGACTCCGTCGCCGGGGCGATCTCGAGCTCCGTCGTCGGGGTGAGACCTGTTTGTCAGTCGGAGGCCTGCTAGGCTCGGTAGGAGCCCGACCTTTTCTTCGCTTCTCCTTTGGGCCCCTGGTCTCGGTCAGGCATCGGTCGGAGTCTCCTTCGTCTGCGTGCATGTATTTATACGCGCGCTCCAGCAGTTCGGCATATGTCCGGGAGAGGGTCTTGTCCAAGGAGTATGTAAATCGGAACCCCCTTAGCCCCCTCTTCATGGCTGAGATAGCCATATCTTCGTTGAGGTCCCGAATCTCAAGTGTGGCCACGTTGAATCGCGTCACGAAGTATCGGAGCGTCTCATTTTCTCCCTGCTTGAGAGAGAAAAGGTTGTCCGAGGTTCGTGGCGGCTTCCGGCTGGTGCTGAAATAGACTACGAAAGCATGCTCGAGCTACCTGAAAGAGTGGATGCTTCCTGAGCGGAGGCTGGAGTAACAGGCCCTGGCAACTTTGCGAAGTGTGGTAGGGAAGCCGATGCAGAGAAGGGCGTCGGTTGCCCCTTGGATCGTCATGAGAGCCTTGTAGCTCTCCAGATGGTCAACTGGGTCGGTGGAGCCGTCGTAGGGCTCCACATGAGGTATCTTGAACCGACTAGGAATCGGCTCGTCGAGGATGAGTCAGGAGAGAGGTTGGACGGTCTGAAAGTCGACGTCGTTCGAAGACTTCTGTCCATCCACCTGGAGCTGGGCAAGCCGGCAGTCGATTTCTTCAAACCTACGTTCGTAGTCGTCGGTCCGTCGGTGCTGGGAGACTCCAGGGGTCGAGTCTCCCGACGAATCTGAGAGGGAGGCGGACGGTGTCTGCGGTCGCTTCTCCTTCCTCGCTCGTTCCAGCTGGGAAGGGAAGGGTCGTCGAGACCGGTGGGTATCATGCCGTGGCCGCCTCTCCCTTTCTCGGTGGGAGTGCTGCGACGGCTGCTCCTGAGGAGGAGATGGAGACCAACACGGGCGTCGGCGGCTGCTCCTAGACGGCATCGGGTGCGCCGTCGATTGCCCCGTCGGTGAGTGCAGCAATCGGGTTGGTTGTTGTTGAAGGCTCTTGACTGCATCCGTCAGCACAGTCATCTGCCGCACGATCGCCGTGATCTGTGCCTCCGTGGTCACCACAGGATGCGGAGAGCTGGGTTCCGCCATGAAGGGTGGAGGAGAGGCCTCTTCCCGGTGGGAAGAGTGCCTCGTCGATTCGGTGGCTCTCGATCGCTGAGCCCTGGTTCTTATCATCTCGAAAGGATTTTTTGAGCTCTGTGGAGGTCGTGATCTCCCCCCTACCTGGCGCGCCAAACCTGTTGCGGCCAGTTCCCTCGTCGCCTGATCATCGAAAACGAGTACCTGCAAGAGAAGTCCACACTGACCGGAGATGCCTCCGGCGGGGATCCTCCGACGGTCAAGTCAGAGAGGAGACTAGGCAACAGTAGGAAAGAATCAGGGGGACTCAGCGGGAGAGAGAGAGAGTGAGTCCAGGGGCTTCAAAAGAACCTCCTAACACTGTTGCCTTCTCCATTTTATAGTAGGACGCGGCGTGGTCCTGTCATTAATGACGCGGACAATTGGAGAGTTGTCAAATCGTCGGAGGCTGTCAGAATCGTCGTGGGTTGTCAAGTCATCGTGGGCTGTCAGATCACTGGGGTTGACCCCTGCCCAGGGCAGGACGATGTCCCCAGGGCGGCCACGCCGCATGTCCTTGTCAGGACAGCAGCTTATAGCAGTCGTACGGCGTTTGGGAGAGCCGACCGACCATACGTCGGTATTCGACTGTGAGATGTCGGGTGAAGATCCGGGGACACCATCGATCGATCTGGCGTGTTACGGGAGTCGGGCATCGGCTGCCACCCTCGCCCAATGGTGAGTCGGTAATCTGGGCTCCGCCGCTCGGCTAGTCGGGAACAGAATGGGTCTGCTCGATCGAAACTCCTTTAGTCGGATAATGTCGGCAGCTACTGTCGGCAGTCGTCGGTCGGTGCGGTCGGTAGAGTTGGACGTCGGTCGGACAGACCCGAGGGTGAGCCAGCATAAAAGGGATCGATCGGTATGCCCTAACAATTATACTTTGAGAACTATATAAAATACAGTCCAATAATTGACATTGCAAAAGAAGATCAATTATTATTTCGAAAGATATAACCCAAACCTTTCACCGTGGTGGTTTTATGAAACCTGTTCCAAGTTGCAATGAAAAAAGAATGAATAAAAAATAAAGAAAGCATCTTTTTCATTTTTTTTCATTGTATTTTAGAAAAACCTTCTACTTGATCTCCTTCTGAATTTTTTAAAAGAATTGATCTACTTGATCTTGTCAACTAGCTGAATCAATTAACTAAAATTAGCTAGAACCCTCAAAAACACAGCATATTTGACAATTTGGAGAAACCACAGCAACTCTATTTTTTCTGTTCATCGAAATCAAACTTTAGGATGTTGAGTGTAATAAAGAAAATAAATAAGCAACAATTTTATTGAGTACACAATATTTGGTAAGGTAGCAAGCCAAATCTCACGCTTCAACTTTGTATATTATGGTGTCAGTAATTGTTAGTGTAACCTCATGTATTCCTGGCTATAAATTTATAGATGATGAGTGTAAACAGTAGGTGGCGGGTCTATAGGGGAGATAGCTCCAACTCAAAAGATCTATTATTCAGCGTCAAGAAGTCCTCACCCATGCAATTCAAGACTGAGCTCCATGTGTTTTTGGCTGCCAACACCAATGAGAAAGCTTGTGACTTCAAGATCAAAGGAAGCTATTTTGCCAGGTCATGCACCATATATTTTGGAGAGTCTAAAACCATCATAGCTCAAGTAAGAAGCATGTTATTCGAACGTTTGTTATGCTTTTTCTTTTTGTGTTTTCTATAATTTTCTCAATTTTTAATTGTGCACTTTTGACACGTTCAATTGGTTGTTGATGGTGGTGCAGATGAGTCGGCAGGACAAGGTAAGGGTGACTGTCCATCCAAATGTGGACTATGCCTTTGTCGTGGCTCTCATTGTCATTTTTGATGAGATTAATAGAGAATAAAGGCAGAGATGGCCGAGATTGATGTCGTTTTAAATTTTGTGGAATTTGTACCGTAATAATAATTGTTTGGACTTTGTGGAGTACTGCACCCCATCATATATAACTCTGGAAGAAAATATTGTAATCTGAGCTTCCATAAATAAAAGTAGCCACATGAGAAATTATTAGAGTGTATTTTATTAATTTGCATCTCACCTTTTCTTTTTTTTTTTTTTTGACTTTTGTTTTCTTTTTTGGTGCTTGGTTAAGATATTTTTTTACAAAGGGATAAGATATTTTGCTCCAATGCCTCGATTTGATTTGTATATTGTTACTGATCCTTCCAAACATATCCTTGACCTTTGATTGGTTCTCACTACGTATCAGTGGGGTCTGGATTGTTTACTCCTTATCTTTAACTAAGATGCTTGAGTTTAGAAACAAAGCGAGAAAAAGAAGACGATGGGCAACTTGTTTTGTCGTAGGTTGTCTGAGGGATGAATATGAGCAGGTTAAATGCTACAGAGAAAAACGTAATAAAGATGCACATAAATAAGCATTGTGTCATCAATTTTTATATATATAAAAAAAGCATTATATCATCAATTTGGGGTTTGACTACATGGATCTTGCTTCATATTATGCCTGCATTCAAGATCATAACTTTCGTCCAATAATATTTAATATTATAAACCTAAACCTTCAAGAGTTTAAGGGTCAACGATGATTCTCAGGAAATTCTGGGTGACATAACCCGTTCGAACACTTGATTGATAAATTCTAGATTCCATGAACAAAGCAATAACTCGGTCGGCCGCTCCTCCTAAACCCATTATTTATTTTTTTTGGAAAGAATTTCAGGCCCACGGTGGAAATTGAAACATAGATCATGGTCAAATTGTCCTGGTGACGAGCAATTTTCTATCAACTATCATTCATGTTTCGCATGACATGCAACTAATTGACCGGTAGACCCTGTTCAACTATATGGACAATTCTCTATCAAATTGTTATGTTGGAAATTGAAACACATCAAAGGATCAAATTGTCGTGGTGATGAGTCATACAGGATGATAGTTTATCTTGATCACGTCCGATGTTATCCCTACGTCAGTTGGATGCCGATGTAGTCAGCTCAAGCCATATCGAGTCGAGGTAAGAGTTTGAGATTTGTGGTGGTGGTTGTATAATAAGTAGTTGCTTTATGTACTCTATATTTTAGAAATGTTCCAAATCGACTGCATAACAGCTTACTTTGCACAGATAAGATCAAAGCGATGTAATTTTCTCCACCACTCATGTCCTTCCTTCCAGAACTAGCCAGCCACTCCATTTATAAATGGAGGAATAGGAGACCTCCAGGGAAGCCCTCAATTAGCTCCACTCTTTCCTTCCTTTCCATCGTTCTTAGTAATTAAAACTTGAGCATCGGAGGGTCTCTATTGAAAATAATTTTTGATAAGAGACTTAATTTGTAGGTTCTCTTCCATCTGAGATCGTGTTAAACTCGATCCACTACAGATTTGAGGTGGTGTTAAACTTGATCCACTACAAATCCATCCGTTCTAACACAAGGTTGACCACCAACATCAGTAATGGGCAATACCCTATCAAATTGTTATGGTGAAAACTGAAAAGGATTCCTCTATCTACCATGATCCATGTGTCGTAAGACATGCTCCCCATTGACTAGTACATCCTACCCAATTATGTGGACAATTCCTTATCAAATTGTCATGGTGGAAATCTGAGCCACTTATCCTTTATTGAAAAAAGTAATATATCGACGGTGGAGATTACGAAGGATCTAAAACAGTAGTTACACCATATCTAAAAAATCAAAGAAAATAAGTGAAAGTCAATTCATCGTAAAAGTCTCATCCACTCAAACATTCGGATAATTTTGTAAGTCTATTCCAGATCTTTGAGAATTTCTTGATCATTTGAAATTGCAACGTATGAATCCAAAAAAAAAAAAATGCAAAACTTGCTCGAGAACTGCAACAATGAATATGCACTTGTTGAGAAACATCCGAGAGTTTCTTTCTCTTCAACAAGTCCAAGTAACGACATCAATTAGCATTAACCCAACTTTCTAAGTAATTTTAGAAAAATTTTTCTTCCTCCATTCTAGACATAAATTTTCAAATGAGTTATGTGACTTTAAGACTCTAAGCAAACGACATATTGAGTTTCTGATGGTGGAGAAAAAGACACAATCAATAAAAAGATGATCCACTAATTCGCAAGGGTGTTGATAAAGCACACGACCTCCAAGGTTCTTGCCGAATTTTCTTCTAATGATATCTCTAGTGTCAAACCTTTTTCTCTAACAAAACCAAAGAAAGCACTTTATCTTTAATGGGATTGTAAGCTTTCACAAAGATGATGCGAATTTGCACTTCATACCTCTTGACGTCAAGAAACAATAATAATAAGTGAAGATTTCATTGCTATATTCTTTCCAAACAAACTTATCCTACTCTGAATTTAGAGTTACTATGGAGAGCTTGGAGAGCATAAGCTGATGTTGTTGCTAAATCTCAACCGATTGAGTTCAGATACTCCTAAACTTCCATGATCTTAAGCTTAATTATGTCGAACAAGTTTGAACTTCCATTTTTTCTCTCACTGCTAACATAAAGATTAGGTAGCATCTCTTGTACTAGAGCATTATATAAGCAGCAATCTTTCCAGAAGGATGTATCTTTGTCATTTCCAATATGTCGATGAATTTTGTTCCAAAATGTCAAAAGGGCCATAGTGACATCCTTCCAAAAGTTTGAGCATCTTTTCAAAGGTTTTCAACATTTAGAAAATTTAACCTTCCTATGGTATGCAAACCCAATTTGTTTCCTCCAAATACCTAGGTCCTTGGTAGGGTATCTCCAAGCCCATTGAAGGATCAAATTGTCTTGGTGATGAGCAATTCTCTATTAACCATCGTCCAAGTTCCACAGGACATGCTGTAGATTGACTACTAGATCTTATTCAATTATATATGGACCATTCCGCAATGCACGGCTTACAGATGAATTAAAAGAACACGACTTCTTCAGTTCAACCCAGGCTGGAAAGATTCAAACTCAACGGATTCTGAACAAAAATTTGCATCTTTTGTGAACAAAATTTTCTTGAAGAGGAAAGGTACCGCTTATGCGCTTGTCAACAATGGGCTCTATCCAATAGACTGTCTTCCATCCATTTGTAGTCTCCCTCCTTACATACCAAGTTCCACAACTTCTTATACTTGTAAATTAGTTCCGTATAGTATTTTAATAAAGTGGGGGAGGAAACTTTCTTCTTTCATTTTCGATTAAAAAAAAAAAAAAAAGTTGAAGTGAAACATATTTTTATGATGTTCTTTGGGAGAATAAAATATACCTTTTTTTCATCCAATTATTCTTTCTTGAAGGGACTGATTCTAAAATAAATGAACTAAAATTAGCTACGACCGTCAAAAAAACACCGCAAGCCATATCCAAGCTACAGATATCCATCACCTATATCTATCCTCCGGTCCTTGTGAATGCCTTCCAGGAATCAGAGTCTCTGGTCTTGGATTTCGACACCCAAGTGTCTGAAGTATGTTTGCGTAGCTGATGGTGGGGAGGCTACTGGGTGCCACGCTACTTAATTAAACAATAGACCATTGTTCCTTCTAAAACAATGGTGGAAGCACTAAAAACTAACTGCTCCACCTATGTTAGTGATTTAGAAGCTACTCAACTTGTTTGAAAGCCAATAATCATGATCCTATAGATATTTAGAGCCTGTTTGGATGATTGAATTCAAAATTCTATGGTATTCGTGTGTCGGGCATTCATAAATTCAGACCAGGCTGGGCCTATATGTCCATAAATACCTCAAGTATTTTTGAAGTGGGCTGGCTTATACTCTATATATTTATAAATATAAACTTAATCTAGTCTAATCTAACTGATGATACTGATCTAACTCACAAATTTGAAAGAATTTTGGATCCAATCATCCAAACAGAGCTAAAGATATATATAAGCTGCTGCTGCTCTTCTTCTTCTTCTGTATTTTTTTTTGGTTGATAAAAAAAAAAAAAAAAAAAAGCATTGCTCAAAAGAAAAATAAAAAGTTACACAAGGTATCAAGATAGTGGAAAGGGAATAAAAGAATCCCGATGCTACTCACCACTGCCAAAATACAAAACAAGACCCAAGAACATTAGTACCACCTGCTCCGTTAAACAGGTGGAGTACAAGAGTGCCAGTAAGGCTAGAAAGGAAGCCAAAAGGCACCAAGAAAAATACAAGATCATATAACAACTGATCTAACTTGCTGGTAAGAGCAAGAAGACCCTGGATGTGCTTCAGTGGAGTAAACTCCTCCTAAGAATTAGAAGGAGACAAAGGCTAGCCTTGGAACGGAGTCATCATTGTCAGTTTTGTGCAAAAACACCCTGCTATCATGCTCTCTCCTGATGGTCCAAGATTGCAAGCACCAAGGATTTCCACGCATAGGTTTGAGCTGAGAAAGTCTTCCAAAATCCATCCAGAGTTTCCTAATTGTCATATTTCTTATAAAGGATAATGGCCGCAAGGATCTACCGTCATTCTCCAAATCTGATTTGCACAAGGGCAGTTGAGGATTATATAATCGGTTGTTTCAAAAGGTGCTTAGCAAAAGTGACAACTAATTAAAGACTTAGATTTCATCTCTTTTTGTTGAGAATCTTCCCAATGTTAATCTTGTTCTTCAAAGCCAGCCATTCAAAGATTTCAACTTTATGATCAGTGCAAGTTTTCCACACAGGGTAATGAACAAATAATTAATCCATGGCGGAGAAACTTGTGCAACGACTCAAAGGAGGAGAAGATATTATTGTTATTAGAGCATTCTCGGCGCATCTCAGATGTGATAAGACAGCATGAAGCTGAGCAGTTCGAATAGAGAACAAAGTTAGGCAGTGGGCAAGGCTACAGGACATGCGCAATAGGATAGAAATGTGATTTTGTATACTTGGAACTTCCCAAAAGAGTCTTTTCTTGTCTTTTTTTGAAAAAAAAATAAATAATCAAAGAGCTAATGTTAGTGTTTCTAATTGCACCGTCACAAGGAACATGTAGGATTTGTTTGATTCGCAGGGAAAAATTTTTTTTTCCCAAAATATCATTCCAGAAAAATAATTTTTTGAGAAAAAAATTTTGTTATGGTTGATTAATTATGAAAAAATAATTTATTTTAAAATAATTTATATTTTATTAAATATTTATTTTTTTAAACTACATAAAATATTTATTATACTCTATAAAATCAAGTTTCTAATTTAGAAAGACACATAAATTTAAATATATCACCCAATCAACTGTCAACTTTTATATAAGATCAATGGTTGAGCAGCAATATTGTGAGTAATTTTTAGTATTTTTTATTCTAAATCCATCAATGAATGAGAAGATCTAGATAGGTGAAATATAGAATTTTTTAAAAAAATATAGATGAACCATATTTTTAGTTTACCTAAAAATTGATTTATAAGATATTATTGTTAGAATTTTTAATTATTATTTTAAAAAAATTAATTTCTAAATATTGTTACATCAAATTTATATATGGATCCACCGTTGTTTGGATTGCATGTGATGCCGCGCATAAAATCGTTGATTAAATCTATGATTTCAACTTTTTTTGGTGCTAATTGATTAGATATATATATATATATATATATATATATATATATATATATATATATATATGGATCAACATCAATCGCCACCAATATTCTAAAACTTGTTCTCCCTATCTCACACAGTATCCGAATCCGTTCGTCCTCATCAATCGTAGATAAAGCACGACGAGCATTCAACACAAGATCCGACATAGAATCAGTCTACAAAATAAAAATAAAACAGTCAATATACTGTAAAATATAAAATAAAAATATAATACAAACAATATAAATTAATTTTCGTAGTCTTACCAAAAGACGCACAGCAGAACTCTCGTCCTCATATGCAGGAACTGCATACCGAGGCTGTCCAATGACTCGCACTGTAATGCTAAAAAACCAAGTCATGTAGTCCTCGGTATATGAACGACCTCTCAAAATGGGATTACCATGAATAATGTGATCTCGACGTGCATCCCAAATATCGATGTACTCTGCATGTCTGATACGCCAGTCAATACGAGCTCTCCCTCATCGATCAATATGATGAAATCTCTGATTGGTATTAAACTACTCTGGGATGCTCTGAATCTGACCAAACTGCTGCAGGACACGATCGGAAAGATGCCACTCTACCACATCAAAATAAATAAGTGGCATCCTAGCAGTCCATATGTCATATCCAACTGTACACATCTGCGGCAATATAGCCAATATCTCATCTGTATATGGCTCCCACAAAAACAGATAGAGTTAAAATAAAAAAAAAATAGTAAGCTAAAATTTTAATAGATTATGAATACTGTAAAATGATATTTATAAAAAAATCAAATTTACCCATCTATATGTATCAACTAATGTATCCAACTGATACCTATAAACCCGTGCCACTCTCGTCGATACGTGATGAACGTGGAATGCAACGTTCCATCTGTTTCACAATCTACTCATGTTAAATAAATTTTATCGGATTTAAAACAGTAAGTTTCAAATAAAAAAATAATACTTTTATACCTATATCCCAATGGTCTGTCTAGTCTGAATGAAACATCAGGATCATACTATTCTGATGGCATCTCGAGCAATAGTCATCGTAATAGACTGATAGTCGGCATACGCTCCCATACCCAAATCTGCAAATTTCAAAAAAATCATACATGATATACCCAATATGAACTATAATTGAATATTAAAAATAAAAATTTTTAATTCACATACCTGTAATAATACAAGATAACCATCAATCTCACTCTGATCAGCATAAGAACCCCGACACATAGCTATGTACAGGCAAACTAGTACTGTACTGCCCCAACTAAGTCTACGAGTAAAATTTAAATCCTCTAATAATGGCAAAAGCATCAACTTCATCTTATTCGATGAAGTATCGGATAACAAGACATCACCTAACAACCGCAGCATCTGACTCCTAACATACTGCTGCACCATCTCCTCTGGTACATCATCCGCAATATGAAAATATCGATAACGATCATCCAAATACTCAATCCTGAGTCGTGAATGATCGAAAAAATGGGCATCGGACTTAAACCCTAGCAATCGCAAGCACAAAGGCTGCCACTCCAGAATGGTAAGCATGGGATCAACTCCGGTAACTGGATCGCCATCAACTGGTAGTCCAATAAAGATGCTGACACCTGTAAAGTGATGGTCGCCTCACCAAATGGAAGATAAAATGTGTCTCTGGACGCCATCTCTCAAGCAAAGCAGTAATAAGACCAACGTCTACCTGTATACGATCAATCCGATATACTCCATAAAATTCAAGATATCGTAAATAATCCAGCACTCTATGTGGAATGTCCTCTGTCCTCCAAAAGTCAGCATCGGATCATCGTAGATGAAAGTATCTGGGCTCCTGCAATAAAATATAATAATTAGATAATGTATATGATTTTTCAAAAAAAATTTAAATAGTAAATAGGATTGAAATGCTTACGCTGTCATCTAAAATAGTCTGTGATCGATGATGCTCCTGTAATGTAAAAATACTGCTGTCTCGAGGATCGGGATGCCGCGGATCATAAGCCATAATACGCTAATGAATCTAAAATAGTGATATTATCACAAGTGTATTAAAAAATAAGAAATATGATAGTCATTTATTTTATAAAAAATATATTTTAAATACAATATTGTCACACAATACAATTTAAACACAAAATTCAATTCATCTCTGGATATTAAACACGTATATTCAAATACAATCTCACAGAAATACATAAAATAATGACAAAAATACATCTTCGGAACCTTTAATTTCTTCCACTGCTTGAAGTTGAAGTGTGTTGAAGTATCCTAGGATAGCAGCGACGGTCATGACCCTGTTCCTTACAAATGCCACAGTAGTTCTTACTTTTTATTTGCCTATCATCCATCTCATTTCGTAGTCTTGTTGACTTTGGTCTACCTTTCTGCTTGGGTCTCAAACGATGATGATCAAGAATACATTTGAACATACATGTATGCATCCAATAATCTTCATATGGTAATGAATTAAAGTCACCACTCTAAGCATTCATATATGCTGTAATTGTATATGCATCATTCACAAAACCACTAAAATATACAGCAATTTCTTGACACACAGCTAAAATATGTGAACATGAATATTTGTACATGCTCCACTTTCCACAATAATATTTTCTTTCAGCTAAAGTAACAGTATGAAAATTTTCTCCACCTCGTATCCTACGCTTGCTCTCCTCGTAAGCACTTCATATATGCCTCTTTGAAGGTTGAATGCTGTTACTCGGTGCTGGTTAGCTTTAACTTGATCTTCAGTAATCTTAATTGCAATATGAGGAGTAAAAAGATTATTTCGATTCTTTTCTACATATCTCAAGGCTTGGACATGTCTCGTATTAAAGTATTTCACAAGACGATAAAATGTCATTTGAACACAAGCTGTAATTGGCACATTTCTAGCTCCTCGAAAAA